>NW_013952834.1:58391-62238 GCF_001266775.1 Austrofundulus limnaeus
TATATATTCTGTTTGATTACATATTTTAATGAATCATTATCACCTTGTTGGTTTTACGTTTCATGGGAGATCTGAGTGTAAAGTAAGAAATATACAAAAAAAGTAAAAAGCTGTAGTTAGTATAATTTGTACATATTTTTTCTACATTTCCGGTTTTAGTCTGTTGATTTCATAAACATTAGTCAGGCAAAGCCCTCAGAACATACGTAGCATTTTCTTGGAAGCAGACAAAAGAAAAAGGAAGAGACAGAAGCTCCTTCCTGTGCGAGCATTATTCCATTTCTTCTTGTTACTTAGACCAATGTTGCCATAATGACCAAACAAGCCTAAGTGGAATAAAAACTGCCATTATGCTGGGCATAGACTCTCAACCTGTTGATGCGCCATTATTAGCTTCAGTCCTCCTGACTGGATTGTTAGACTGTTGCACAATTTCTGTTTTGCAGAGATGAAGGTTAACTGAGTGAAAGACGTGAGGGAAAAAGTCTTGACTTTGTGCCCAAAATGCTGCAGGAAAACAGAAATCTGACCTGCCGTTTGTAGTTGGCCCAAAAATATGTGAGCGTCTTTGATTTATAAACCCACAGTTTCTGCTGCTTCATCAGGAGATTGCAATGCATTATTAAAGCAATGAAATAATTGTTATTAGCACAGTGGATGTGGAATGCAAATAGATTTCTGCTGCAGTAAGATGGCAGCATCAGTGGAATTAATTCAACTGATCAAAATTCAAAATGAACAGAAACATGATCATAAACACTCTGGTGGTTTTAGCTCAACTCAAAATTACAGATGATGAAGAGGTTTAAAATAAGATTTTCTTAATTTCTAAAAAAAAATTATGTGATGCATTTTCTTCCTTTTTTCTACTGATGTCAAATATTTCAAACCCAAATTTGTTTGAACATTTCAAAATATGTTACATTTTATTAATTATGATCAAAAAACAAAACAACAGGCAGTAAATTCAATATTTTTTTCACTTAAATCTTTTTCACGAGTGACAGCATAAACAAAATAAAACATGACTTTTAAATTATTTAAATTAACTACCTTTAGTAAATACATTGCTCACATTCATATATCATCTTTTTAATGTTTTCTTAATTAGCAATTAGTCTGGAGTGTATTTTTCCTTTTAAATTTATTAGAAGAGTTGCAAATGTTGATAGAAACAGAAAAAATATACCTTTTTTGAATCAGTGAGGCAAATCAAAATAAAGTTTTTACTGTAATTTTTTATATTAAAGGTAAAATAGGGAATAAATTAGTGTTTAAGATGTATTTATCATAGAATGTTACAAAATTACAAGCTTACTGAGCTCAGCTTGTACATTTTTGAATAAAAGCTGAAATGGATAYTAGAGCTGTCGGGTGGACTGAATCGTCTCAGAGTGCCAGGCGTGTTTTAAAACCGTGCTCATGTGATGAATATCTGCAGTTTTATTTTCCGCGGAGCAAATCTAGAAGGCGACAAACAGACCCTGCTGAGACGGCCTTCAGCACAGAGCAGCAGCTGAGGCACCATGTAATGCATTTACACCTTGTGTTAGAGACGCTTACTTAAAGCACTTAAATTTGATCAACTATACACAAAATATAGTTATTTCCATTAGGAAGAGCTGTTGCTTTATGTGAAGATAAATACCTGTACTGTATAAAAAAGAGACAATATCTAGAAACTGTCGCATTTAATTGTCCTCATCCACCTTTATATGGAAGTTTACTAACAAGTATATCCTTAGAAATAATCTTTTTATTCCAATCTTTTTATTTTTCTTTGATGGGAAATCTCTTCATAAAATGTTCGGCTTCACTGTAAAGCTTAGGAATCTTCCTTTTTTTAAATAAAGAGTTGGGAGTCCTGATGACATCACTCCAGACCAATAAAATCAGTTTTCTAACCAGCACTTTTGTAAAAAATACTAGCTGGTTGCCAGGTCAGGTGATCAATCACCAAATGTCAAGAGACGATGTATCATTTGGAAGTTTTTCAAATGGAGAATTTGAAAATAATAGCTCAGCATTAAAAAAAATAGTGACTCATTTTACCAGCATAGGTCACATTTTATAAAATCCATTTTACAGCTAGATTCAGAATTTAGAATTTTTAAATGAATGATAAGTTTGTTCACTGAATTTTTTGTTTTGTGATGAAATGATTTAAAAAAGTGTTTTAAATAGTTTCTCATTTCTGTCTTTTCCTGCATCGAGCTTTGCTTATTAAAGATGTGGCTTTGAAGTTAACATTGTTGAGAGCAGCCAGAGACAAGCAGTGTTCTGATTTTAGTGGCAGCAGTAGACTGTGGGAAGAAATTTGGGCAGAAACAGAAACTGAATATGAAGAATGAATGTTTTTCTTTAATGTGAAATAAATGCATTGTTTTGAAAATGAGTTCCTCTAAATTGAATCTGAATTGAAAGTTTTGAATCTGAAATAATTTGCGTTGGAAATCTATTTTTTTGTATTAAAAATCAGTTAATTACTTTCAGTTTCTGTTCTTTAATTCAATTTCAATTCCAAAATTCAGTTTTTGTGTCACACATCTGGGTCCACGATGTAGGCGTTCTGTCTCAAGGAATCAGTAACGTAACAGAGTGGATACAATCAAAAGAAGAGACAAATTTATTTTATTGCGGTGATTAATTTTACCCATAGAAATTTTTACGTTAACATTACAGTCAGAGAAATACCAACATTGTTTTGCAAGAGAAAAAAAAAGCATTCCAAGCTGAATAAAGCTGAAAATGTATGTTTGTGTAGAAAAATATTTTCTTAATGGAAACACGAAACTCACAATTGTTGAATGAATCCATTGCTCCTCCATTAATGTCAAAGAGAATTTCAGGAACTTACACACTCAAGTTCACACACAGTATTTTACAGTCAGTTGCCTAACATCCACTGATGCTGGGATGARGCTCAGCTACTACCACACCTGGCTTTAGCTCCATATCTGCTGTGGCTGCCATCTTAATGTAGAATGACAATAAAAAGTAATTAATCTATGTCAAGTTTAAAATGACTGAAAGATTCAAATCATTTGTAACATCCGTTTTTATGTTCCTTAAAAGTATTATTTCTTCAAAACGTTTCTGTAAAACGCAGATAGTTTTCCTCAAGACATACGGCTTTATAGAYTATGTGCAAACTGTACATTAAGGCTGGGCAATATGGCTGAAAATGGATCACTATTTGTTTCATACAGTATGTGCCAAAATCAGCAATTATTGCTAAGTTTTTTTTGTTTTACGCATTTGAAAAAGGAACCAGGAGGGAAAAAAAGGCTGATTATTTCACAACTTCATGTCTTCACATTTGGACTTAGGTGACTTCGTACTCTTTTTATATAACAGGTTATGATTTATATGACTTCATACGACTATGTCATACATCAAACCATACTGCCTTAGGTTATTATGTATGGCTGCATGCTATACATCACAACATGCAGCCTCAATTGACTACGTAAAAACCTACGTTATACAACAATGACATACTTTGTGACATACTACCCTATACGACTACTTATGGCTGTATTTTGTAACATAGACCGTACCGTGTCTCCCTCCTCCTCCTCCTCAGCCTAACAGTGGTTCAGTTCATTTTTGACCAGCTTAAGGCAACACAGAGGTGGATAGAAGACTGCGTGAGGACCGAAACRATGGAGCTAGCATGAATAAACTCACTTGTTGATAGGTCTTCTCACTGTAAACAATAACGTGTAAGATTTACTAGAGAAAATCCTGTAAACAATTTGCACTAACGCTTGGTAAGTAAATTTAAATGCTACAAATTTATGTAATATTTACTCTCATCATTATCTAGTAAAAGTTATTAAGAATA
>NW_013952834.1:63081-66251 GCF_001266775.1 Austrofundulus limnaeus
CTATAATGTGTATTGTTTATTTAGTAAATTCTAGTAGTTTAGAAATTTTGATATTTTTTTGTAAAATTTAAAAGAATAATTAAGTAAATGTTACTACACCCAAAAATCATTTTTTTCAGTGTAGTATAGAGGGGAGTAACTATAAAATTCAGTCTCTGGTTCATGAGATATTTGGCTAACTAATAAAGGTGTGTATTTCCCAACCACCTCCCCTGTCGTCATTCAAACTCCTTACTATGAAAGAAACTACAGTACGCTGCCATCATCACATCCCGACGAGCATTACACAAGATATTCAGGCAGACTAAATGGTTYGGGCCAATTACATTGATTTTAGAGGAGCTATGTTGTTTGCATTAGTGCAGGAAAATGGGCTGCCATTTTCCACGTTGAGAATTAAAGGCTCCTTGGGGTCCATAATGGATTGAACACCAATCAGCAGACTCTTTTTTTTTGACCATGTATCACGTCAGGCACTTACACCATTAGAAACTCTTTTCAATGTATTTCTAATTACATGAGCAAATTTATTTTTAGCTCCACCAGTGAGTGCACAGGCCAGATGGGAGTCTGCCGCATTTCTGTGCTGTTTGGATCAAACTACTTAATTAAAYAGTGATGAATTAATCGGCTGTTTATTTATCAACACTCATCCAGTAATGGTGCAGGAGGAAATGTCACTTTTGCTTCAATTCACTGAATMAGTCAAACTGTTTTTCTCGAGATTTAAAGTTTGTGATGCCTTTACAAGCTGCAGGAAATATATAGAGTCTGTTTATGAGGAGGAACATCTCTGCAGAGAAAACATCCAAGTGTMGCTTCTTTATACACTCCTTGTTTCAGGCTTGTAACACTGTAAGGTCTTTGGATAATTGTGTGTTGTGTTTATTTTTTATTGTTACCTGCTGCCAACTGTCCATAAAGTTTTTCCTCCTGTGTCTGTTCATGTGTTTGTAACCACAATATCTCATGAACCAYTGACCAAGTTTTAATAAAACCGCAGAAAGTGGTGTCAACATGATTCAAGATAACCGTCACCTGTAATCAGTCTCTGTCCTCATAGAAGTGRYTATAACTGTCAGTTTTACAAATACTGAGCTAAAATCTGATGTCATATTAGCTGAGAGGCAATCACATCACTTATTCTGATTGTGACRTATCGCATGAGATTGTGGTTAATATTTTCCAAAACAGCTCCACTTTGTTTCTCATTCAGATCTCATGGGTGATTCCTTTAATTTTTCTAAATGCTTTAATTTATTATTTTTAATTCTCTGAATGAACCCAAGAGTTCAGTAACCCTTCATTGTGAGATGTGACAAAAGTGCTCCCACTAAGTTGATCAGGAACTTAGGATTATTGGAAATTAATGTATTTTTTCTTCATAAATGTGCTTAGTTGTCTGAAGTGACAGCAGAGAAATAACCACAMCAAAACAAACTATCTCTCAAGTTATCTCTGTTACAATGAATGCATCACTTGATTTTAAGCAAACATTTTTTTCTAGATTATTCGTTTTGCAGCTGCTTGGATTTGACCGTTATATCCGTACAGATATCTGCTTTCTTGTTGGGAATTTTTGGAGATYTCTACTCATCTTTTTCTTGTTTTCAGAAAGAAAGATCATTGTCTGATAGAAACCTGAGGAATGTGAAATGTAAAAACGTTATCCAAGTTTTAGAGGATTTTCTTTCTGACAGATGTTCTGTGTCCGTCTGATCACATTGTTTTTAACCGTTTGATGAAAAACGTATCAAGTTCTCTCTGATCATTTTTTATGTAATAAGCTCGTCAACAGTTATACCTGTTGGTATTACTTTCATACATGTGTAGATCTGAAACTTTAATCTTGACATGCATTACCTGTAGAGACTGTCAAAGTTTTCAGAAAGTAAACCTTTGTCACTATTGGATTGTTTTTTGAGCCATAAACTCTTAGATTTATACTTTTTTGGTTCATCCCAGGTCATTTTTTATTAATTATTTGATCTTTATGATCAAATTCATGTTTTAGTTGTAACAAATTGTGAGGCATTTATTCCCCTCCTTGCAATTTCTCTTTTTGTGGACTAGAAAATGTATTTAATTTTAGTCTCAACCACATTTCTCCCTTTGTCCAACATAAGTCTCAGCCACAGTTGAAATTTCTAATAATTTAAAAAAAAAATAAAGCAGATTTTACTGCACAGCCACGAAGCTGGTGCCTGGTTTTGCTCCTCAGAGGAGAGACGCACACTTGAACTACAGCACCACAAAGTAAGAAATTAGATGTCATTCTTGGGGCCAAGTCAATTTCTATCTCCATTTTCAGCTATTTYCCCCCCAAAATCTATAAATGCAGCTTTTAACAGAGGGCTGAGAGCAGGGTGATCAGAGGGTTAAAGGCAGTTCAGGGTGCTGTCAGGTTTGGGTTAACTGCTGAGCCACAGATGCTTTTGTCCTCTGAACCGCGCTGTGATGACTCCTGGTAGAGAGGAGGGAGATCTGGAAGGCTGAGTCTGCTCATAAATGGGCCTCAGATTGTCTCTGAGGAGGGCGCTTTCTATCAACCTTTCACACTGCTGTAAATGGAGCAGAGGAAGAGTTTTTTCATGTAAAGACAAAAGTCTGGTTATATATGTTGCTGCAGTGCGATCAAACCACACTCGGGCCTTTCTAGCTGGCTAAAACCACAGCAGAGATGCCTCTCCAGCCACATATCATAGCTGTCTCACAACAAGCATCGCCTCAAAATAATTTCTTAATCCATTAATTGGCGTGGAGCAGCATTCGGGGCTGGGCTTTTTGTTCAGTATGTTTTTTCAGAGATGCATACTAATCATATAAAGTGATCCTTTGTACTCAGGTTGACAGCAACAGCGAGGGCTTTTAGACGCACACACAYACTGAGCGAGGCATGTGTCTGGGAGCGCCGGCGGCAGAACGAGTGTATTATTTTCCCTGAAGAGTGTTATTTTCCTGTCAGGGCTTGATGGCAACGTGCCAACAGATGTGACAGGGAGCGATCATCCCTCCTTTACACGGTGCRGAGAGAGAGAGGAGCAGAGGGACGGATGAGGACGGAGTTAAGACAGACACACTCGCTGGGTTTTCCAGCACCGCATTTTTAATCAAATTATAATGTATGAAAAGCAGCATGGAAACGACCAAAGCTAAGAAATCAAATCTTA
>NW_013952834.1:69200-71807 GCF_001266775.1 Austrofundulus limnaeus
CCGACACCAGTTTGATGATGAATGATGTTGGGTGTTGAGTCTGACTTTTCTCTTTTTTTTTTTTCACATTGGACTCCACCGAAAAAAAAATTCCGTGCATACTGCCTGCTTAAATGTTAACTACGTCAGAACTTACTCAGCAAATGTGTTTCCATCTCTGCTTTTGTGCATTAACCCTTAAAGGATGGGAGAAATTGGACTTGGCAGAGGTTTGCACTCTCCGAGTGCTTCTAGTTGAAGATAAAATCATCCTAACTTTGTTTGTGAGTCGTCTGCAAATATCTGCTGTTCATCTGCCAAAGCAAAGTATATTTTTTTAGCAAAAGAGAAATAGTTAACTTTTTAGATTTACAGACTGTTTGAAACAAGAACATGTTATTTTACCTTTAAATGCCATAAATYAAAGTAAAAAGATGTTTTTCAATAAATTTTTGTATGTTTGCTTTTTTCTCTAGCTGCATGTGGAAATGCAAAAAGGCTTTTTATAACAAAGCTTGTTCAAAAAAAAAATCAGATTTTAGTCACAAAAGTCTTTTTGTTTTGTATGATTCAGAGTTTCAAGTATGTTGTTTCTGCACTTATCAGTTCATTTGCAAATTCATTAACATGTATGTGTTTAGACTGTGAGAGGAGACCAGAGTACCCAGTGAACAYGCAAACTTCACATAGAAAAACCCCAGCCCCAGCTGAGGGCTTGTACCCTGGACTTTCTTGCTGTGAGGCACAAGTGTTAGCCATTAAACCACCATGCTGCCCACTTGGCTTAAATGTGAATCAATAACAAATCAAGTCAGGTATTTGTTGCTTAAACCTAAACAGACTAAATGAAAACAAAGTARAGAAAAAGGTTAATGTTGACATATAAAAAAAACACTTCTAATTACTTTTGTGCAGAGAAATGTTGGATTCTGTTTTATAAATTATTAATGAACATATTACACACTTATCAGACCAAATGGAACACATCTGTTTCACTTTTATTCAGTTTCAAAGCAGTGAGCAAACAATGAGAGTTACCCAACAACCATAATAACTTAACTCTTTCCAAAAATAAAGGCTAAAATAGCCGACACAAGTCTTTGCAAATCCATTTCTCATTTTCCAYTTTCCACAAAATCATAGAAATTAGTGCAAACCACTAGCAGTTCTGTGAAAAAAAATCCATGAAAAACTTAGTCTGCAAACTATGAACCCTGACTTTGCAGGGCTTCACTGTATTTTTGCAGAAGTATTGTATATCACATAGATTTAGCAGAAATATCAGCACAACAATAAATGGAAAACGAGCAGCAGCAACAGATGTGTTTTCCTGTTACTGTAGTTTTCTGTGAATTTCTGCTATTTGTTGTTGGTCATTGGTGGTCATGAGTCTGTTGCATAGAACAACCTCAAAGTTTAGACTCAAGCTCACAACCAAAGTTTTTCTAAGGATTCTTTTCATGACAAAAGATAAACATCCAGCTCCTTCATGACCCTCTGTAGTTGTGTGTCTGGACACTCAGTACAGTGTAGGATGAAAGACTGGATGAGGAAAACCTTCGCTGAGAAAAAGGTGTGTAGGGTTTTTCAACGAGACTATAATCAGGCACTACAAATCAAYGCAAAGCTCAACGTCAAGATTTCCACTTGAATCACAGTTGGTTTCTCCTCCAGCAAATCACATCTGGATTTCCACTCCAGATCCCGCCTTGGTAACCTGATCTCCTGAGCTGGCTCCTCCTCAGACACGAAGCAATCTCCCCGATTGAGTCGAGTTATTCTGAGCTACCTGATAAACAACAGCTGGAGCAGATCAGATGCTTCTGTTTCAGGCCTGCTTCTGTTATTCTCTAAACTCTAAGTAAACTCATTCTGCCCTTTGTCTGTCTCATATTTTTTTACTGTTTGCTCCTTCACCCTCTTCATTTACTTCTTTTCTAACCGCAAACAAAGAAAAGCAAAACAAAAGCAGATGAAAACAAAAGGAAAGAAAGAAGAACATGTCATTACTGGTTTCGTTTCTGCAGCGGCACAATACCCTGACCACCCTCATCAAATGATAGAGATTGCACGACGGCGTGTAGGAGAGCCTGATAGAGGCCCCCCATGTGACGAAAGGCAGTTTAATTTAGATAATTATCTCACAAATTAACCACAAACTCCTTGCCTGTTAATTACCTGTCTTTGGGAGCAACACAGTAAAACAAAAAGCAGAACCAGGGAGGTCTTTGTTCGGATCTTCTTGATGGGGAGGGGGGGGGGGGGGGGGGCTGTAAATTGGTTACGCCCCAGCTGAAAGGCCAGATAACCCTTTGAAGGAACAACCACTAAAGCATTTGATAGGCTAATGGGGAATATTGTTAGCATCCCAGTTTGTAATTGGACGTCATAAATCTGGCCCAAGTGATGGGGGAACAAAAGATGGGTTTTGTGTGGGTGTCAAGGCCACGGCGCGACTTGTAAATCCTTCCCCCGCCTGCTGAAAAGTGCTATCTGACGGTCCACATACGGCTGCAACACAAGATCCACATTCATCTACATTGATCTGCTGCGAGAGTGTGGAGTGTTTGCATTTCTGTGTATGTGTGTGTGTGTGTGTGTGTGTGTGTGTGTGTGTGTGTGTGTGTG
>NW_013952834.1:71880-76008 GCF_001266775.1 Austrofundulus limnaeus
GTGTGTGTGTGTGTGTGTGTGTGTGTGTGTGTGTGCGTGCGTGCGTGCATCTGCTCCAGCAGTGCAAATAAAAGACCCTGTTCTTATCTTGGTGTCTGCTGAAGGTGATTCTGTCAGCCGCTATTAACCTTACCTTTATAATGACAGCTCGTCTGATTAGTTTCAACACTTAAAGCCCTGACATTTTCAATTTCATCATTATTTCTCCTCTTCAGGCCTTCAAACTATGAAACATTTAGTTTGAAACACTAAGTCAGTACTGACGGAGATGAAAATGAACTAACAGTAAAGCTTTGTTTTTTTTTTTTTCAGTGGAAAAACAGCAAAAAGGGCTTCAAGTATCCAAACTATGCTCCTGGAAATAAATGAAAAAGCTGAATATTTTTTGAAGCTTCTTAAGAAATAAAGCACCAACAAAAACAGACAGGAAGTCGACGAACCGCTTAGAAAATCAGAGAAATAGATTTTATTTAATCCTGTGTGAAAAAATATGACAAGGTTTTGAGGTTTAACAAAAGCTTTTTTTCCTGCTTAATTTCCCCAGTATGTCTCCTCTAAGTGCTAATAAAAATAACTGTCTTTMTCTCTGGTCAGTGTCAGAGAGGCATTTTATTATCTCCTCATTTCAATGATTTTAGAGTTTTGGTATGATTACACTGAACAGTTGAATCCTATCAGAGGCAACAGTGTCTGACACCTTTATCTCTCTGTTAGCTTGGAAGGACAACATTTAATGTCAATCTCTTCTCAGAGCTGCAGAAGGTTAAAGCCACCGTCAGAGGAACGTGTTCACAGTTCATGTTTTGAAGCTTCTCTGTGGCTGGGAGATTGGAATGTCATTTTTTAAAGCACTGTTAAATAAATAAAAAATTCAAGAAACGGGGTATTTTTTGGAAATGGTTTGTTGGAAACACGAGTTAATTTCCCTTTTTATRTCAAGTTTTAAAGTATTTTTCTAGAAAGGAGAAGTATGTGTTCACTCCGCAAAACCTTTACTTTTATTCAGTTGTGTGTTTTAAACAGTAAAGTTTATTTCACTTCTTAAAAGTAAATCACAATGATCTTTACAAAACAAAAGATAAAACCTGCAGAAATATAGACCAGTAGTGTTCAATTCTTGTYCTCGAGGGGAACAATTCTGCATGATATAGATATTTCTCTAATCCATTAAACCTGTTTTGCGTGAATTGTTTATTATCAAGCTTTTGCAACACCTGAAGAGGTAATTCAGTCACTGAATCAGTTTTGTTGGAGCAGGGAAGCAAGTAAAGTATGCAGAGTAGGGGCTCTTAAGGGCCAGGATTGGACACCSTTAATGTAGACAAAAGAACCAGATTAAGCATAGTGCCCCAAAAAGAAATGGATTTATTTCAAATGTCTCTTGCTTATCAGAATCAGCTTTATTGYCATTGTCAGTGATAAACACAGACAGGAACTTGCAGTTTAGAACATCCGTTCGGAGAAAGACACACATAACMAACATGGGGGAATGAATGTCCACGGTCTTTCGCATTACGGTGCGCTAACTTTGAAGCTTGGAATACACACAATAGGAAAGGTGAGTTAAAAAAGAGCTCTGATYCTGTGTTTTACACAGAAACATACACTCAAAAAAACCACTCGCAGTGCAAGGCAGCGAAGGAGGGGAGGGAGGTGGGGGTCAAACACATGGTTTGGGGTGGGGTTCAGTGGAGCTGGTGACATTCCAGGTTAGTACCCCATGTTGGAACCAATCAGAGACCTCCAGAGTCCGAAATAATTTGTTGTCAACCAGAAGCACAAAGCACCAGAGTTCAGTTCTCTGTCTCCACCCATTGCATCCTTCAGACTGATCCGCCCACGAGTGAAATGGGTAGGGATGGGGGGAGTCAAGGCTTTTTTTCTCATGTGTCATCTAGGGAGTTTTGATAGCTGCCGACCCAAGGTCACCAGCTGCAGGGATCCAAAAGATAAACRTAAATGTTTTGGGGCAAGCAGCCTGATTTTTCTCTGCTTTAAGTCTTAACTGTGTCTCTGTGATGGTGAAAATGCCAATGTTCCAAATTTCAGTGCCTCCTYGCCTCTTTTTGTCTGAAACTTYACCCAGGTGTAATCCTACATCTCATRGGCACRCTGCTGAGCTGTGATTCTCGTTAGAATCACGTCCAGTTTGTGACTTATATCCCCCAACATTTGAATTTGTGCATTTCCAGTGCGGGAGACTCCATCCAAGGTCCCTGACAGCTTTTGACATTCCCGGACTGCTGTCAGGATCACTTCCATTTTCCGATAAACCAGGACTCCCCCACAGCTGATCAGCAGGAATCCAGTTATCATAAATCCAAATAGATACAGATCTTCCACGTCTTCAATGGAAAGCAGGGCCAAACAGATGAGGTTCCACCCCCAAGAACCAGACACGCGCCCGGCAGCGACCATTCCACTCGGACAGCTGCGCTCCCCTCGCTCCAATCTCAGTGTGGAAAAAATAGTGTCGATTGCGTTCAGAGACCAGGTGACCAAATCCATAATTCCTTTTGTTTTCGGATGATAGTTAGAAGAATAAGGCTTGACAAAGCTGCAAAGCAGGGAAGGAGGGACGGGTTTGGGAGAGAAAGYGAAAAGCGTCCRACTCCTCTGAAGGCCAAGCAGGAAAAAAAATTTAAATTAATAAATTTATTTTTAAAGGATTACATTCAATTCCATTTTAAATCAGAGAAAGTTCATTCCACAGTCAAGGAGCAAAAAGTTTAAATGAGTGGACCCCACCCCCCTTCACCCACACACCACCAGTTTTACATCAGGTCTTAAGAACTACTAATAATTTCTGGTTCGAGGTCCTGAGTGCTTAAGTTGAAGTGCACGGCTCTAACAGTTCAGAAATATGAGGAGGCACTTGTCTATGCTGAGCCCTCAAAGTTAAAGCCAAGATTTTAAAATGATGTTTGATGATTTATAACAGGCAAGCCRTGAAGAAATGTTCAAACAGGTTATATAGGCTTTTCTGTTTGATCTCGTTAGAAAACTTGCTGCAGAATTTGAACTAGCTGGAGATGATCAATGGCTTTCCCTTTTTGTGTGTGTATTAAGCCATGTAAAAAAGTGCACCACAACAACCTAAATGGCAGGAAAGAGAGATATGTATACCTAGCTCTTGTTCATTTGTTTTACTTCATTGATGTTAAAAAGACTAAATGTGTGGAGTGATCTTCAAAAGAGATTGGTCTAAAACAGCACATAGGTTCTCCACATTTGACTTAACAGAGAAGTTTCAATGACCAATTTGTTGTCTGATCAGAGGAACAGCGTCTGGTGCAATGATCAGACATTTTGTTGTGTCTGAGGTTAATTGAAGGTATGTATTTTTAACCAGTTGGTAATTTCAGGCACTCGAGTAACTTTGGCAGTTCAAAGAATCCTGCGTCCTTCAAGAAGCAGTGCAGTTGTATGCTGCTGGCCCGAAAGTGGTAGGACATATTAAATTTACTGATAATCTTTCCTAAGGGGAAGTGTGTTTAGTATGAACAGACCAGGACCCAAATCCTAATCTGGTTGTACCCGACAGGTCAGTCATTTTAAATATGATCTATTTTATATAGACACTGAACCACTCTGAGTGAAGTTAAACTGTTTTAATCTGTTTAAAAAACATTTTTAGCTTGTGGTTTTCAAAGTATTTTTGTTTTTATAACAAATTTTATAAATACAATGTAAATCTTTTTTTTATTTTTTGTCAACCTGCCACATTACAGAAATATGCATGGCCACTCTGTACAATTTCCTGAATAGGTTTTGCAGTCTCAGCTGGTTGCAGGAACAAAATCTCAGCTCTGCCATGGAGTAATGGGGTAACACAGAACTCTTATTACCTAGTGAGGACTTCACATTACCTTCCATTCATTTTTCAGTCATTTTTATTGCCTAACCCTGATCCCTGACCCTTAACCCAATCACATACCTGACCTAAAATCTAAACTAAACTCCTTGGTCCTAAACCTCACCCAAAATCAGCATCCATACCCACAGTCCCCATGAGGAGCATTAGGTCCCCAAAAGGCTGTGTTTTTCAGGAAAATAGTCCCCATGATGTAGCAAATACAGTACACACACACACACACACACACACACACACACACACACACACACACA
>NW_013952834.1:76860-78086 GCF_001266775.1 Austrofundulus limnaeus
TCTCTCTCTCTCTCTCTCTCTCTCTCTCTCTCTCTCTCTCTCTCTCTCTCTCTCTTTCTCTCTGTGTGTTTCCTTCTCCTTCTGTTTTTGTCTTTATTTCGTCTCTCTTCCTTTTTCATCTCCTTTCTTCCAAACATCTTTCGCATGTTCACCCCGTGCGTTTCCTCCATTCATCCTCTTTTCCACAAATCTCTTCATCTTCATCTTCTTGAGTCACCGTTTTAACCCCTCCAGCAGGTTTAGTTGAGACCTGGTTTTGTCCTCGTAAAGCAGCTTGTCTGAGCCGATGCAAGCCTCTCCCACGTGGAGGAACGCCCCGGAGCCGAGGCACAAACTGTCAGGATGAGAAGTGACTTGATTTAGATCAAGGCACCTTTCAGGTCATGTCTGTTTGTTGTTGTTGTTGTTTCTCCTGTTATGTCAACCAGTTGCACCAAATCACTGCTGTTCTAACTTTTAATTAACACGTTTCTCTCTTTTAGACTGTCCAAYCAAAGTGAGTTTTTTCAACACTTTACCAAAACAGACCAGAAGAAACTGGAGTTAAATCCCCCCGTTTGGCGATGGTGATTTTAAGTTTTAAGGTTTGGAGGATGTAGAGGAGCCTTGTCCAACGTAAAGAGAAGAAATGATGGAGGGAAGGATTAGATGGGCGTAAAACAAGAGCAGATTGTCCCCTGCGGGTTGTTTGTTCCGATTTAGATGGAGCAGGATTAGCTGAGGATGAGGAGCTCAGAATTGTGTGTGTAGTAGAGAAATGGGCTGGAGAAATGCTTGAGGCAAAGCTGTCAGATTTTCTACCGATTTCCTTGTTCTGTAGTACATCCTGAAGGATGTGCAGGCATAAAAATACACACCCACTGAGCTCTAAAACCTGGCTAAAAACAGCCGCAAAGTTGCAAAAGTCAAACTCAACTGAATGTCTTATCCGCTTCTYCATCAGCCATGGCTTCAGTTTTTGTTTTATTATTGATGTGTAAACTTTTATTGTGCAATTGCAATTGCAGATGRTGTAAAACTGTTGGGATTTGAGTAAATAGCGTTATTAAAGCCGACAGGGAAACGGAAGTGCTGTTTGTGAATGTGGTTTTGATTTGCAGGAAGTGCCAACATGGCTTCTCAAGGAGAAAGACTGTCAGCTGTGTCTCAAATCTCACTGTGTGTGTGTGTGTGTGTGTGTGTGTGTGTGTGTGTGTGTGTGTGTGTGTGTGTGTGTGTGTGTGTGT
>NW_013952834.1:78146-81242 GCF_001266775.1 Austrofundulus limnaeus
TGTGTGTGTGTGTGTGTGTGTGTGTGTGTGTGTGTGTGTGTGTGTGTTACAAGCATTGAGTCGGGTATCACAATGAAACAGGAAATCACTGCAAGGATAAAAATCCCCTCTCTCTCTCTCCCTCTCCCCTCCTTTATACAAAACACTCACAAATAACCCGCTAATCTCTGCCTCTGCCCGCGTGCCATTCAAGGCTTCCTCCAATTAAAAAGCATCAGGGAGTCGAACCCACCATCTTATTTATCATATTAATTAGAAACTCCCCTGACAACAAAGAGAGACCCACAGCTGTGGAGTAGAAGAGAGGCCTGGGAAATGAAGGATGGTTTGATTTGTTGTCTTGCTAATGTGACACCTATTATACAGGTTAGGCCTTGAATACAAAGGCGCTATGGCAGCATATGGTAATTGTGAGTGTGCACATGCACGCAGGTGTGTCTCATGAATTAGTTGTGAACATGAGATCTGCGTTGGATTTTTTTTTTGTTTTTGTTTATCAGCTTGTTTTTCTCATAGGTAACTCATTAATCAGTGCTTGTCATTATCTATTAAACTCAGTATTAGTTGGACTGAGTCTACAGTTTTAGAGTTGTTGAGTGGATCATGTTTCTCGTGCAACTTCACAGCCATCAGCCAGAACATAATGACCACCCGTTTGCCACCAAAACCTGTTTGGCCAGMCAGAGCAGGCAGAAGGAATGTCTGCTTGTTGGTTATTATAGATCTGTTKGGTTCTACAGGCTGTGTGCTTTTTAAATTGTGCATTTTCCCCAGATTTGATCAGTTTCTGAGGCGTGTGTTGTAGGTAAGATGAATACCTTTCTGTCAGGGGTCAGTCTTTTTCGGCTGTGGAGGAGTGGTTAGGGGAGTCCTCCTGTAACCGGAAGGTTGCCAGTTCGATCCCTCGTTCCAGACATCTCAGTTGTTATGTGCTTGGGCAAGACACTTCACCTGCCTTGCCTACTGATGGTGGTCAGAGGGTCCGGCAGCCCCGCCTCTGTCAGTGTGCCCCAGGGCAGCTGTGGCTACAATGTAGCTTACCATCATCAGTGTGTGGATGAGTGAAGTGTAAAGTGCTTTGGGGTCTGGAGGGACTAGATAAAGCCCTCTATAAGTTCAGTCTATTTGCCTTTTTTTTTTTTTTTTTTACCATTTAGCCTTTGAATACCAACTGTTATAGCTGAAGCTGTGACCACAGGTTTGATTGAATTAGTTGTTGGGCAAATATAGGCGCTTGCTGTCTTATTAAAAACATTTTACAAAAAGTACGAGTCCAGTGACTGCAGTTTTCTGACCGATCACTGATCATTAAAGGGGTATTGTGTATTTTCCAGGTACAGTTCAATTCTAAGTWACTATGTTGTTATGAAAAAGATGAACATATGAAAAATAAAACAGATTTTGCATCATAATCTAAATCTATCTATCTAAACACTTTGAAATTGGTCTCTGTCTACCTCCTACCGTTTCAGACACTCCCACTTCAAGCATGTTTTCAAACAATTCTTCAGKGGAGAGCCGCTCTGTGGGGTGGGAGCTAGGCTGCAGACTGAGCTCCAGGGAGGAACTTTGTACAAATAGGCAGTACTTTTTTTTACCAGCAAGTGTTGATGCAGCACATGGCCACAGGAGATTCAAGGATTTCTCAAACATGCATGATTGAGGATAGTTCAGATCTTTTGAAGTAAGTTTCAGTGGAAAAATAAAAAACACCTTACCTGTCTTAGATGACTCTTTGAATGGCCTCATGTGGTTTTTCCTGTTTAACGTCAGTAAGTCTTTGTCCCTCTCAGCTCATCAAACCAATCAGAGATAAACTCTATTTCTAATCTTATGAGTTTCAAGGAACTATAACAGGTAAAATGATAATTGTTCATAAACTTTTTACAGAAACCATCTTAAATGTTTGAAAGTGATGAAACCAGTGTATTAGTTCTCTCCTGATTTGAATGTTCATCTCCGAAAGATTAAAGTTACGTTTATTTTTGTTTATAGTTCACTCTTTGGGAAACTTCGAATGAAATAGATCTATTTTTGTGATGCAAAGTTTTCTAAAACCTGTTTTGGTAAATGAAATGCTCATTAATACACCTTTAGTGTCATTATGTTAATTTACAATCTGCTCCCKGTCAGCTCTTTTTCTTTCTCTTTCTCTTTGTTCAGACCTGCCACCAACATGCACCCTGACTGCATCCATCACAAGCTTTAAAGACAGCTATTCACACCAGACTTTAAAAGTCTGGTCTGTTGTCCCAGTTCAGTCATTATGAGGGAGTTGTTTTTAAATGTACAGTACATGAAATGCTTGAAACTTTTTATTTGTGTTTTTTTTTTCCATCTGCAGCTTTAGTGGAACCTGAGAGAATCCCTTCATGTGTAATTTCATAATAAAACTGTGATGAGACAGTTGAGAGGAGGCGGTGAAGCTGTGAGAAGAGCAGGACAGACGGATCGGGGTGAGCAGAGGTTGACGCACTCTGTAATCATGGGTCTATTAGCCTGCGCTCTATATGGCAGTGATGGGGCTGAAGTGCTGCCCTATGGAAGATAAATGGTCGGCATATTCAACAGCTGACAGGTGTGTGCGTTGCTGGAAATGATTGTGTTGATCCCTGGGCTTATTTCTGACATGTATTGTAGTGATGAGTCGCATGCAATGAAGCTCTGAAGCCCTTGCTGAAAATGCATATCGTCCGCCACCATTCATGCCAGCTTTTTACATGAAGATTAGCTGACGATGAGGAAAATTGCCCCTGACCCCTCTCACTCTGGACAGTGTCTGTTCAACCTCCTGCCCTCAGGTGGACGATTCGATGCTTCAAAAACTAGAATGAATATACTCAAAAACATTTTTTTATTCCTGGACCGTAAGAACTGTTTATTCTTTAAATTGTTTTTATGTTTTTTTTCTCTTGCCATTTCAGTAGAAAGCAGAACTGAATATCTGATATTAGTTTCTTAGCCTCTTCATCATCAGTGGCTTTTTAATAGGARAAAGAGAAAGAGAAAGAAAAAAGTGAAATGTAATGAGAAAGAGTTAAAGAGAGATTAGAAGATATGTGAAATATATGTTGAGAAAACACAAGACAGCACACC
>NW_013952834.1:82056-83863 GCF_001266775.1 Austrofundulus limnaeus
TTCTAATTATGTCAGTTTGGGTCCTCCACACTGCAGAACTTGGAAAAGGTAGTTCAGTGACTGAATCAGGTGTGTTGGAGCAGGGAAAAATGTAAAACGTAGGACTGCGGCCCTCAAGGACCATGATTGTCCACCCCTGATGTAGAGGAGAGTGAATACAGTAAAGATGGCAGCAGAGTGTATGTGCTCAGAGTATGTGTTGAGGATGACTCAGCTACTACCACACCAAATCTTCGCTTATGTTTAGCCACGAGTCGTGTGGCTGTTTGTTGGCAGATTTCTTGTCAGTCCAACTACTCTTACACCTCTGAAAGGAATTTGATAACACTTTGAGGAGATGAGTATTTGTGTGATGAGAGGCTGCAGATACAGTAATATTGGACTTTCTAGGGTTGGGCGTTGTTTGAATTTGAACAATTCCGGTTTCTTGTTTCGATTCCAGTTTCCAACAATTACCAATTCTGATTTTTTTTGTAGAGGCAGGGTCAAAAAAGTTCACATGGTTTAAATGTGTCCCCAGTTCCCAGTTGTTTATTTTGCATTGTTAAAAGGAAAGGTGCTGCAGCACAGTGGTAAAGATGCCCCTTTCCCAGCTTTTAAAAAACATCTTGCAGGCATCAAATTTAAAATGAGTGAATATCTGCAAAAAAAAAAAAAGAAAACAAGAAAGTTCATCCGTTTAAACATTAAATGTCTTTGTAGTGTATTCAAATGAATATACGTTGAAAAGGATTTTCCAGTCATGATTTTCTGTTTTTATTAATGTTTAACACAATACCCCAACTTCATTGGAGTAAGGGTTGTGAAAAAATTGCAGTAACCCACACCACCACTTGTGAAGTTTACAAAATTTTTGGAGGGGAATTTCGTCTGTGTATTATAACAAATGTTTCTTACTTGATCAATCGTGTGATTTGACTTATTAGGGTTTTTTTCCAGCTGCAACAAACCTAAACGCCTCTGTAATAATTACAGGGACTTGTTTTCTGAAAATGATTAGTTTAGTGTATCCATATAGACCTTTGATATCATTTTGAGGTAGCTCTGAAATATCTGTCAAGAAGATCAGAGGCAGCTCAAACACATAATTTGCCACTGAAGTGAAGAGGTACTGTGAATACTAGAAAAAAATTGCATCAAGCATCATTAATTTTAACATCAGAAACTTAGCTTCACTTTAGCGTTTACCAAAGTGGCCAGTGGATCATTTATAACATAGATTGTGTGCCCTTCAGAAACACTTCTGCCTTCAACACATTTACCTCTAACAGCATCAGAAGCTTTAATTCTCACATCAATTCACTTGCAGTCGTTTACTCTCTCTTTCTCTCTGAACATGGTAACACATGATTTATCTAACCTAATCATTTATCTGTTTTTAGCTACTAAGACGAATGGGTTAAATCAGGCACCACATGCCCAAATATTGTACATCCATGGCCATTTCCGGTATTTAAGGTCAGCATACAACTTTAGTCTTTTGTTCCTGTAGAGCTGCTTTTTGTAAACCTTTACATAAAACTGTACTTACAAAATAGTTTTACTTGTATTTTATTTTGTTATAGCAAAATGTTCCCAACGGTAATGTTGACAGGTGTTAGAAAGATTTCAGAGCACAACTGAAATATAAATGGACACAAACACTGTTTGAATGAAGTGCATTTCAACTAAACAGAAGTAGATCTAATAATACCCTTCTCAAAAAATTATCAAATTGTAATAAAGTTCATTATTTTCTGTAATGTACTGATAAACATTAAACTTTCATATATTTTAGATTCATTGCACACCAACTGAAGTAGTTCAA
>NW_013952834.1:90678-95653 GCF_001266775.1 Austrofundulus limnaeus
GTTAAAATATATGTTTATAAAATAAAGTCTAATGCTATAACTAATCAGGGATCCCTTTAAGTATTAAAAGTAAAAGTATTGATTTAAAATGAGCAGTTAGATTTTTTGTAATAACATTTATTAGGATGTGACCTCCCCAAAACAATGCAGAAATGACTGTTGTATTAAAATAATTAATTRATGTTAAATTTAGGATGCACTAGTCTAGTGTTTTCAGTTTATATACATACAGTATATCAAGGCTGCCCAAACATTTTCTCCAAAATAAAACTCTCTTTCTGAGGGCTGTGGCCAAGTGTAATAATATAATTCATGAAATACAAATACTTCTTAAGTACAGTCCTTTTATTTTAATGAATATGTCCTGCTGGAGTGTGACAWGATTTGTTTGTGTACAAACTAATACGGTATCAGAATTTTATGTATTTATACTTCTCATTTAACCACAATTAAATTCACTATATCTAGGAGGCACARWTTATATGGATATTATTTGTTTTTTACAATAACAAGCTRGAATGAGAACAAGCAAAAATAAAATAAAAGTAACGACTTYGTACTTCTTGCCTTTTTTTAAATGTAAAAAGTAGAAAGKACAGATAATTGTGTGAAAATGTGAGAAGTAGAAGTAAAAAGTAGGCTGAAAAATAATTACTCAAGTACARATACCCAAAAATTCTACTTAAGTACAGTAACAAAGTATTTGTACTTAGTTACTTTACAACTGTGCTTACAGTTTTACTCTGTTACTGTAAGAAACAATTGTCCACAGAAAAATGCAAACAATTTGTTGCCTAGCATTCCTATGCAGTCTTGAAATGTGTGGAATAAAAGAGAACACAGTGTGGAAAAACATTTGTTTCAGGAYTTTATTCCATTTTTGTGTTAAATAATAACCAGTAACTGTGGTAGACATCTTGACTTAAGTTGACCTCAAAAGATAGTCAGTTGTAGATGATTGATTATTTTCTGAGTTTCAAGTTTTAAACTGCCTGATGTTTATTCTCCTCTGTATTGCCTATGAATGCCTCATTGAGAAAAAGGTTGTAAGCTGCAGCAACTTTCCTCTAATTCACCAACATTATCTGATTTATCTATTAGACCTGAGAAATAACTGACATTACAAACACAAGGATTAGGAGCAATACAGTGAGCCGTATTTGCATTATTAGTATATTAAAGCTTGGATTTGTGTCGGATTATATTGGATTATAAGGCATTTTGTTTTTCCTTAACCCCATGGGTGTGACATTCAAAGGGCCCAGAGGCCTAGACCTTACATGCTGCATTAACATCTACAAACCCACACGTACACACAGGCAGCACAAACACAACCTTCAACCTAAACCCAGTCCTCATTTCGCAGAAGCAGCCCGAACAAATGGCCTCGCTAAAGGCTTTTTAATAGACTGCTTTGTGCTGTGAAAACTCAGGGTGACGAGGGGAGTCCCAGGGGAGTCGTGGGGGAGGGGGGAGCTGCTGAGGATGGTTCAGGRTGAAATCCGGAGGAGGATTTGTGTTGCTGCTATACTGCATCTTTAAAACATAATTACTGTAAAGAATTTAAATGGAATCAGTGACATTTATTAAAAGTGTTTTTCTTTGCTCTTCTATACCAACCTGTGATGTGAATTGCCTGTTAACAGAATAAATCTTGCACATACCAAGACATCGACTCATGCTTTAAAGATTCTTGACATTTCTTCACCACCTTATAATCAAGGCAGCGTCCTGATGCATCTCAGTAATCCAGGTAAAAAATCAAAAGGAAAAAAAAAATTGTATGAAACTCTGAAACTCTCAGACTGAAGAAGTCTCTTGGAGGAGAGACGAAACGTTTCATTAAAGAAGAACCCGTCCAGAAGACCTATACAATTTTTTTTCCTTCTGATCAAGGCAGCGTGTTCAGTACTTTGTATGGTTTGCAGACTTATTAAGTTTGTTCGCTTTTATCAATGTTTATATTTTAGATTTCAAAAAGGCGGAATCATCTTATCTGTCTTGACAGGAGCTAATCATGTACGTGTTTGTATTTTTAGCAAAATAACTCATGAACCACTGAACAAATTTTAACGAACCTCTCAAAATATATTCATTACATGTTACATTTACAACTTAAGATGGCGGCCAAATATGATCAACCTTACCAGAGACATTGATGCCTAACTTTGTTTTTCATCTATTCAGCTAAAATTGATCAGCAGACTACAGATTGTTCAAAACACATAATATGTATATTTGTGGACAATAAGTTGCTACCACCTGCTGATGGAAACAATTCACTCCAAGTTGTATAGCATTCTAAAAGAGCAAGACTATCAGTCATGAATTTTTGCTTGTCAGCTTAATTAAACTAAGATTACTATTTTAAAAAAGTGTAAATTTGTAGTTTTATTACAAAAAAAAACTAATCAAACAGTTTTGCTTACAGAGGAATAGATGGTTCTCAGTAACGTGCTCATCTGGGACTTTTTTACCCTCCGCACCCTGTTCATGGGCTAGCATTTAGCTTGTAGCGATAAAACCAGTATGGGAGAACCACAAAAGCAAGGGAGAAAAAAGGCAAAAAGGCCACTGAACAATGCAGATGAGTATGACCAGGATAATAATACTTTGTATTTAAAACGTGCCTTTCAGGACACCAATGGATCTGCTGGATAATAAATCTAAATCAAGGTATTTAGCTCTATTGAAAGTAACGACTCTTACGAGCTGCTGAAGTCTGCAGAGCTGACACAGAGGCTGTGTTGACATGACTCTGTGTGACTTTCTCTGATACTAGTAACCATATCTTAGATATGCCAAATGGGTATATACTGCATAATAAGGAGCTTTTTCTGATTATAATCTGATACTGTCAGTGTATCCTAYGTGCGCATTTACAAGGGTAGATTACATAATGTTCAAAACACGTAACTGTTCATAGTGCGCTATCTTCTTTTTTTAAGGTAATTAACGTACTATGTGGTCACTAACCATGGCAGGAGTAATCTGAACACACTCTGGAATCCTGAGGAGGGTGAAATCTTTGTGGTTGATTGTCATCAGCTACAAAATCACATCACTTTGTAGACAGTTCTGCTAGTTTTTTTTTTTTTGGTGTTTTTACGCCGTCAGATTTTTTAAAAGAGCGTTTCAGTGCTACACGAGCAGCACAGCTTTGTAACCAACTCCAACGCAAACTTGCTCCATGACTGCTAAAACAAATTATAATTGAAACAATCTAGACCAGTGTTTCCCAAAGATGGGGTCGGGACCCAAAGTGGGGTCCCAAAACTTCAAGGTGGGGTCCTGAAAATATTTTCTGAATTAATTACATTTTTGTCTTAGTTCTTACAAAGGAGTGAGGTTAGTATATTTAAAATGGATAAATGCAATATAAAAATATTGTTACTATGTTTAGTTGACCTGATACAAATGTTTATCATACAAAAATAACTGTGGGCACAGGTCTCTGCTGCTGTTATTTTGTGGGTCAAAAGCTGAAAAGTTTGGGAACCACTGCACTTTGGTTCCCAAAGTTGGGCTTGGGACCCAATTATGGGTCATGAAGCACCTTGGATAATCTCCAGAAATCAATTTAAAGGTTAATAAAATAATTACTGCTGTACTATTTTTCCTATAATTTATTACAAAAACACAAGATAAGTAAAAATAAGTATTTATATTTGTGTAGCCTTTGTTTTTAGGGTTGCAAACGGAGTTCGTGTACTCAGACCAATAATATTTGGGGTCACAAGTTTTTGCCATGGATATTTTGTGGGTCAGAGGATAAAAGGTTTGGGAACCTCTGATCTAGACTGTAGACCAGATGTTTACATTTCTGTGCTGTAGACTTTCCCCTCTTCCGCATTCAGGCTCACGAATATGGCGATTTGATCACGTGATTTGCAGGTCGCCACATCGTTTGAGAACCATCTTTAGTTGGTTTTTCATGGAAGGAAGTTGCCATGTTTGCATCGTCCTCGGGAATACGTTTCCCCTCGCTGTGTATTCCCATCCGCTCTCCTCTTCCCTGTGCGTRAATGAAGACATTTATTACAACAGAGACACAGGGAGATTAGCAGAGGGCTTAAACCATTCTCATGGTAATGCACAGAGCTGGGAGTGAGCAGATAAACACAAACACTCATCTTATCAAAACACCCAGACCTGAAAGACAACTCCTTAACGGCACCGGCAGAGACACACACCGACAGGAAAACTTGAAATAGTCTGAACCAGAGAATTGTGTCAGTCAGTGGCAATTTATGAGCTCAGCTAGAAAATTGGTCAGGAAAAATGATTTTTTTTTCTTTCCTTTTAAACTTTAAAGTGAAACTTTTCACATGAAATTCAGTTTGGTTTTGCAAAACTTAGTGTTAAACACCTAAAATACAGATTGAGTTTAATTTGTCATTTTTCTATTAGTTTGAACTTGGTCAAAAAAACAAAAACTTGGTTTTCAAAAGATATTAATTTAGTTTATTCATGTAAAATTAATTCACCACAAAGATAAGGCAAGATCAACGAGTTGTTACGATCACATGACTTCTTCAGCCTTACGTTTGTCACAAGGCTGTACAGTGAAACATATTTGTTTCACGTGCTATGAAAAAATAAACTTTCTGTGTGATAAATATTTTTTCGCAGCACTGGTAGGACAGCTTCTACAGTTTACTCTTTTTTTATTTTCAACATTTTTCTGTATTTTTCAATGCAGTCCCAAAACAAAACTCAGGCCAACTAGGTATCAGAATGAACCCTGTGACATAAACTTTTCAAAAAGTAAAAAATTAAATTGTCACACTCTACTCCGAGACAGTGCAGAAACGTCAAAACTGGGGAGTTTCCATTTATCACTAGCCTGGCCCTTGCCTTCCTACGCAGCTCTGCTCAGTTCTAGTTTCTCTTCTCTGCTCCTTCTGGGACTTCTCCCATAGACAAGGATTTCGCTGGCAGATTTTTAGCCGGGCCAATCAGAGAACAGAACGTC
>NW_013952834.1:98443-100409 GCF_001266775.1 Austrofundulus limnaeus
ATTTTTGTCTTCCCTAAGGAACACTTTCCGAGGGCTAAAGGTTGACAAAAGAACTTTTTAAACACTGCGGGGATCAGTTCAAGTCACAGGGCGCTGAAAAGACCCAGTCTATTCAGAGAGAGTGTTTGAGCCAAGGGTCAACATTAAGAATTTAGGTTTGTTGCCAACAGATGTTTTCAGAAACAGGACTTTTCTCTGTGTGGACAACAATCTGTTGCAGACAGATTCATTGCCCTTGTCATGCTTTTGTTACCGAGCCAGGGATGCAGGATTTTGCTGGAGACACACGCATGTCTTCCAGCTCCCCAACCCTTCACCTGCCAGTCTTCTCAACAGTGACAGAGATGTTGTTTCCAAATCTCTCCCCTGCCACCTCTGATTAAGGCCGTCGTGGGCGAGACACACCTGTACAGCTGATGGGAGACAATACCGCCGCTTCCTCCTAGAGATTGATTTTCTCCATTAAAACAGGCTCTTTGTCTAAAACCCCTCCACCCCCTTTGTTATGCTAAAGAGAAGATGGAAGATTTCCAATTCAATTTGGGCTGAGCCGAGGGCCGGTCAGCTATTTGGGTCTCTATTGTCCTGGCCGAGCCCGCTGGGACAACGCGAGCGTCTCCCAAACGCCAATTAAGCCGGACGGAGAGAGGAGCGGGGATAATTGACAGGCAGGAGAAAGGCGACTTTCCTCCTTTTCTCTGTCTCAGCATTGAAAAAGAAAATCAAAGAGAAGGAGTAACAGAGAGGAGGTTAAGTGTGGGATGAGAGGGAGAACAAGATGTAGAAGGGAAATATGTAATATGTAGCCCAGGACAAATTTAGAAACATGACAGAAACCCCAAATACTTGAAGTTCCTTTCATTTATGTTAGTTAAATCCATTCGCCACTTAAAATGCATTTTATCACAACTTTGTGTTATTAAGTGATTATGGGGAGCTTCTTTATTTTAATCCTTTTAAAGTTAAAGTTTTGTCAAGTAGTTCCATAAGTAAACCTTTACAGTATCAGTTTGTTTCATTAATAGTCTGTCACAGTTTCACTCATTTTCGTTTAAGTTTTATCTGAGTAAGTAAGTAAGTAAGTAGGTAAGTAAATTTTATATTTAATGCACCTTTCACAGATAAACATCACAAAATGCTTCACATATAAAACAAACTAAAACAAAGATACACAGATAAAACACATCTAATGGTGTCAGGACAATCAAGCAACTTCTTGTCTCTCTCACCCAATTTTTCATGTACTTAATACAAAAGGGCTCCTCCAAAGATCGATTGGCACACAGTATTTGTGTGTGTGCATGTACTTGTTTTTACTACAGAGTAAGGACCATTTGCACCATAGTTACTATCAAAGTGAGGTCTTTGATGATCTTTGTTTGCATTCTGCAGTGCTTTACTAATTAGGTTTAGAGATTTGGTGTGAATTAAGTTTTAGTTCAGGTTAGGGTTAACTATATCAGTAATGGTTAATTTTAGGGAAAATGTCTGGGTTAGGCATGAATACAGTTACAAAAATGAATGGAAGTCAACACAAAGTCCTCGGTTTGATGCAAATACAAGGATATATGTGTGGGTGTGTGTGCATGACATGTGTGTGTGTGTGTGTGTGTGTGTGTGTGTGTGTGTGTTTGTTTTTGGTGACATTTGGAGGCAATTTTAAGACAAAACACCAACCTTTGGGGACAACTGGTGCATTTGGGGACCTACTGTAAGTTGAGTTCTTGTTTGGTTTAAATGCCATTGGTGGGTTGGGGGTTGGGTTTAGGACCAAGGTGTGAATTGAGTTTAGGTTAGTTTTAGGGTCAGGTAGGTACCTGTGAGGTTAGCCTTAGGGCTTGTGGTCAGGGTTAGGCTGTAGAAATGTAATGGAAGTCAATAGAATTTCTCCAAATGAATAGCTGGGTGAACCTGTGTGTGTGTGTGTGTGTGTGTGTGTGTGTGTGTGTGTGTGTGTGTGTGTGTG
>NW_013952834.1:100419-107372 GCF_001266775.1 Austrofundulus limnaeus
TGTGTGTGTGTGTGTGTGTGTGTGTGTGTGTGTGTGTGTGTGCGCGCGCGCGCACAAACCATAAACAATGTTTGTCTGCTGATCACCTCCTCATTAGGTTAGGGATTTCCTCCAACACACAAGCTGCAACCTAAACAGGAAACATAATTAGTTCACAAGCAGAGGACAAATATGTTTAAAGATTTTTGCAGTTTATGAATATTGTGTTRTAGTTCACAATTTGTTGTTAATGTTTTTTATGAACACACTGTAAAATGTTCAGTTTAATCAGAAGTTARATAAAGTCAGTTGTTGTTGTTTTTGGAGAAAATAGAGTTATCCAAATTTGCAGTGAGCAGGTGGGTATAATTACAATTTATCCTAGAAAACTGGAATTGGTGCATCTCTAGAATGTATGGACATTAATGTGCAGGCACTTGAAACTCATACAATAGATCCCAATTCTTCAAAAGTTTCCCGAAGTACTCTTCTTTACTACATAATAGATCACGCTGAAGTAGCTATAGTTAGCTCTATATTTAGGGTTGTTTGTGTACTGCTGACAACGCAAACCAGACTCTTGYACCATTTGTATAGGGTTAGAATGGCCCATAGTAACGGAACCGCAATCCATACTCCCAGAGCCAGTTTACCTTGGGGAACACGTTTGAGTGCCCTTGTCCAATCCACAAAATATAGATGTGAGCTTTTTTCTCCAAGGAACAACTTTTTTCATTTTAGTTTTCCTTGTCAGTAATTTTAACTTGTAAAATTGCAAATGCTGTAATATTCCCTGATCATTTCATATGATGTCAACCTCATTCTTTCCAGCAAACTGAAAGAGCTGGATGTCTCGTTAGGAACTAATTCTGTAGTTTTTGGAAACTGGAAATGATCCATCCATCCATCCATCCATCCATCCATCCATCCATCCATCCATCCATCCATCCATCCATCCATCCATCCATCCATCCTCTTCAGCTTTATCCAAAGTCGGGTCAAACGGGCAGCAGCTTGAGCAGAGAAGCTCAGATCTCTCTTTCCCCAGCCTCTTCCAGTTCTTCTGGGAGGATTCTAAGATGCTCCCAAGCCAGCCGAGAGATATAGTCTCTCCAGCTGTCCTGGGGCTTCCTTGGGGTCTCCTCCCAGTTGGACATGCCTGAAGCACATCCCTAGGGAGGCGTCCAGGAGGCATCCTTACCATATCCCCAAACCACCTCAACTAGCTCCTCTCGATGTGGAGGAGTAGCTACTACTCTGAGTCTCTCATGGATAACTGAACCTCTCACCCTGTCTCTAATGGAGAATCCAACTACCCTTCAGAGAAAACTCATTTCAACCACTTGTATACGGGATCTCGTTCTTTCAGTCACTACCCAAAGTTTGTGACCAGATGAGGGTAGGAACATAGACTAACCGGTAAACAGAGAGCTTTGTTGTACAGCTCAGCTCACTTTTCACCACAACAGACCYGTACAGAGTCTGCAAAACTGCAGAAGCTGCACCGATTCATCTCTCAATCTCACGCTCCATTCTTCCCTCATTCGTCAACAAGACCCCAAGATACTTGAACTCCTCCACTTTAGGCAGAATTTCACCCCCAATATGGAGAAGAGCAATCCACCCTTTTCCGACTGAGGACCATGGACTCAGATTTGGAGGTGCTGATCCTCATCCCAGTCATTTCACACTCAGCTGCGCACTTGAGAGCTGAAGATCAAGGTGCAATGACGCCAACAGAACCACATCTGCTGCAATTAGCAGAGACAGAATCCTGAGGCCACTGAACCAGACTCCCTCCGTCCACTGGCTGCACTGAGAAATTCTGTTCATGTAAGTTATGAACGGAATCTATGACAATGGGCAGCCCTGCTGGAGTCCAACTCTGACTCTGAAGGGGTCTGACTTACTACCAGCAATGCGAACCAAACTCTCTCACTACTTGTATAGGGACTGAATGGCTCGTAACAATGAACCCACAATCCCATACTCGCATATCAGCCCCCACAGTGGACCTTGAGGAACACAGTCGAATGCAAAACACCAACACAAAACACATGAAGACTGGATTAACAAACTCCCATGACCCCTTGAAGACCTTAGTGAGGGTAAAGAGTTGGTGCAGTGTTCCATGGCCAGTTCCTGCTGAATCTGAGGTTCGACTATCGATCAGACTCTCTTCTGCAGTACCCCTGAAAAGACTTTACCGGGGAGGCTAAGGAGAGTGATGCCTCTATAAATGGAAATCCAACAACAAAACACTGCTTGGGTTCAGATTCAGCAGACCATTCCTCCCAATCACACATCTCCAGGTCATACTGTCATTACTCACGCAGGCATTGAAGTCCTCCAGCAGAATAAAGGAATTCTCAGCTGGAGTACCTTCCAAGAAGGCTGGATACACATTTGGTGCATCAAACCAGTTTTATTAAAATGATGTAATCATTCATTTTAGTGGGTTTTGAAACCTAGTTGTAGTGATATTTCTTTAACTAACTGGTAAAGTATGGTATGCTTGTTTGTCTTTGTGTCTATGGTGTATAATGATGTGATTGTGATGCTGTAATTCTGAGTGTTTTGTGTGCTGCAGAACAGGAACCTGCTGTAAAACAGCAATTATGCTGAGTCAGGCTWGATTTTTARTAATCTYTTCCTGTTAAATAAATAAATCAAATCATATCAATGGAGTATTGTTTCTGACACAGGTGCTGATTTCATTAATTCAGAAATTTTGCACTGTTTTAAACAATGATAAAGCCACTGAGAGCATGCTGGTGCAGACTGAAGGTCTGATTATACTTCAATAAGATGCAAGACTTCAGATCTATCTGACTCGATTAGTCTTGGACTCATAGTCAAAGATTACAAACTGGTAAAATCCTTCTACTGTCCTTCCACTGCACAGCACAATGTGTTGGTCAGAGTGGATGTTTAGTTTTAGTCTCCTTCCATGAGTTCTTTCATGTCTTTACAAGTTTTATTTTGCTTTATCATTTTTAGTAAAACAGTTGTAATTTTGGCTGTATTTTCTCACAGCCTTGGCCAGCAGTTTTCTTAGGAATCAGCTCACTGCAGCCTCTTTACATAAACAAACACAGCCTTGACATTCTTACCACTCACTCAATGCCCACAGCATACCCCACTAGGAACTAGTTCTGATTGGGATGCACAAGACAAGGTGTCTGTGGGTGATAAGGGTTGAAAACTTAGCAATTTCGGTCACATACCCACATCAGTCAGCTGTGTGAAGCTGACACCCCACCCATGTCAAAAAATCCATCAAATAGTCAGAATCGTTARTGCTCCGTTTGTGCAGGTTTGTGCCGTTAAAAGTGTCGTTTGTGCAGTTTTGGTTTCCGAGATATTAAATATTATATTTTTTGGTCATCTACAGTTCACCATCACCCCATATCGCTCCAAAAACAAACCAAAGTGGGCTAGGTCGTTAGTGCTCCGTTTSTGCAGGTTTGTGCCGTTAAAAGTGTCGTTTGTGCAGTTTTGGTTTCCGAGATATTAAATATTATATTTTTTGGTCATCTACAGTTCACCATCACCCCATATCGCTCCAAAAACAAACCAAAGTGGGCTAGGTCGTTAGTGCTCCGTTTCTGCAGGTTTGTGCAGTCAAAACTGTCGTTTGTGCAGCTTTTGTTTTCGAGATATTAGCAGTTATAATTTTGGCCGATGACGTCACCATTTCGGAGCGTGCTGGGGGGACGATGATGTCATCGCGTTAAACTCAACAATTGTAATATCTCTAAAACTGTAACAGCACAAACGCCCATTTCAACTGCACTAACCTGCACAAACGAAGCACAAAAAAAGTATACTATTTTGGTTAATTTCGGAGGTTGCTGGGGGGATGATTACGTCATAATGAGCTGAAGACATAATRTTTAATATCTCAAAAACTATAACAGCACAAACGCTCATTTTAACTGCACAAACCTGCACAAACGAAGCACTAACCAATCCGCTTACTTGTTCGAATTTTTTGTGTGGGTGGGGTGTCAGCTTCACACAGCTACATCAGCCAGGCCAGACTTTTCGATGATGACCTCATCAGTTGTTTCCATTGTGACAAAACTAGAGCCACTGTGTGGACTTCTATATATTGTTAGCCTCATAACATAATTGCTCAAGACATATTTGGTCACAAATGACTTATGCATAAATGCTATTAGGCTAGCGATATGTAAATAAATGTCCTTAGACACATATGATTTGAAAGATTGCTTTTATTTTTGAACATGATGCAGCTCGTATASTTACGTTGAAAGTTCATACTACCTTTGTCTTTGCTTTAGACTTGTATTTTTATATCAGTTGTTCAAACTTGAACTGCTCCTGTAGAAAATACATGTAAAGTATAAGTTTGTATTTTTGGAAGCAGCTCCTTTATATCCTTGTATTAATCCCAGATTTTTAGAAATATTTAGTTTTCATTCTATGTAGAGTGCAACAGGTTGGAAAAGAGCTCAATAAAAAGCATAATTTCTTTAGTTATTTCAAACCCTCATTTTCCCCTTCATATTATCACTTTGTTTCTTCTTTTAACTGTAATGTTTCTTGCTCCGTTTTTTYTCTCCCCCTCTCTCTGCTGGCTGCTGACAGACGGCCTAATAGGATTTAATAAGCCCCATTTGCATGTCAGCCTTTTAGATTTTCTGTAAGAAAGAAAGGTGATCGCGGGGATAGGAGGTGGATGGGGGAGGGCAAGGAGGAGTGAAATAGGTAGAAAAGAAAAAAATATGGAAAAGGCATGGTAATAGATGATTAGTTTAAGGATTCGTTTTTGATAAAAGTCAAAAACACAGGCTGCCTTGAGAATGTGCATGTGCATTCTGTCTTGTTTATTTTATTAGTAGTGGTAATAATGGTGTTTTGTGATCTGAGTGTTGTGTCAGAGGTGGTAAAATGTGATGTTCAACAGCTTCACGTCACTTCTGCCGAGTGGCTTTTGAGTTTTTGTTTGGATTTTGCTTTATTATTTAGTGCAAATTTGAAGAATGTGGTGCAACAGAAAGTCAAGATTCTCCAAAACTGATCGCAGGACAATGAGTCAGAGCGTATTGCTTGACAATCGAATGCAATCATGTTAGAAGAGCTTATTGTTCCCATCTGCAGTCCAATGGCCAATTGGCATTTTTTCAATTTCATCCTCTTGAGAGAGCATTTGTTCAAACGCTTAAAACAACCCTTATCCAGCCCCACGACTCTCACATAGTGTCTGTTGCCCTCATTTAAGCAAATGTAGGAGAGGCAAAGTGTCACGTTGTTTTTAGACCAGCAGAAAAAGAGGCTGCAGTTTGGTAAAATAGCAACCGTTGACTCTAAAGTCAAAGCCTGCGTCCAGTTCCCACTTCTGAAAAAAACAAAAATCAACGTTTTGAAGGTACTCGTAAATTAATTCAAACAATTTGAGAGCTTGAAATAAATAAAATGGATCAGTTCTAATATCATAGGTTRTAATAGGTTTGAAGTCTGGTTTTGTTCTAATTTTTGTGTTTTTGGAGGCAGAAGCGATCAGATTTGAAGAGAAAAGGGGGAGCCGTTTGAAAGAGTTTGAGGCCTAATATCGTTTTGATTAGTGCATTGTTCAGAAAGAGAACTAATAACAGCATCATGTCTGGTGGAGAAAGATGTACTCATTTTGGTTTTTTATTAGATAAATTGTGGCTTTTTGAAGGAGTTATTTTTTTAACTAGACCAGTCAAACAGTGGCCTCTTGAACTTTTATGCTCTTCATTGTTCTCTTGAGCAAATTTCTAACTTTGATTACTCAGTTTATTTTAGAATCACTGCACRTAAATTAGAGCCCTGTGGTTTTGGTGAAATGCAGATGCACTACAGAAAGCTCCAACAGAGGCACCCAGAAGTTAAAACATTACACACAAAGTACATTAAAAACAGAACATCTTGATTTAGTTATTTTTTTGTTGACACACAAACAATGACTAGTAACACATGACAACTCAAACAATCAAAACCAAACACCTGTTTTTACAGATTTTTAACGACCTTCTTGTTGCTTTTTGGTAACATTTTGAAGCTGAAACGTTGACAGTTGTGTGCTAGTTTGGATGTATGTGTCACTTTAAATATCTGATCTTATTTTAACATTTTCATCTGCTTCTGTTAGCCAAAGTTTGGATGGTTTAGCAAAGGCCTGGTGGTGAAATATCTGAAAAATGATGATGTGTGCAGAGATGTTTGGTGATAAAATAAAAAGGTGCACTTTAAATACATATATTTTTTGAGTTGACAAAATAAAACAAGTGTAATAAAAGTGTGAGAACAAAAGTTTACGACGAGCTTTTACACGTACAAAAGTGATATTTTCTCATTTTTACTAATTCTATTTTTAAGATGGGATCTGCGAACTTAGTGTGCCAATATGAAATGTTATAAGAATGATATATGCAAAAATAATAATTATTTTGGGCTACCTTGCCTAATGTTGTATTCAATATCTTACCAATATCACAAATACTCATGGGCTTTTAAAAGTAATTTTCAACAGCATGTCTAAAAGAGGTGTTAGAAAATTAACATAAGTCATTATTGTGTAAATGAATTAATGTTTTTTTTCTTTTAAAGATTAATAAATCTGTTAATGTTGCTTATCTCATTTGTGAAAATGGCTCTGCTACGATGTTCTCTAAACAAACAGGAGCAGCTTACTGCTGTTTTGTATTCATGCATGGTAATTTAGGAAAAATGTGACGGTTATTTATTTATTTAGTGTTTTTCAATTTATGTTTACATTAGGAAAAATAATTTGATAATGAGTTTATTGTACAAATATGCTTGCTTTTAAAAGATGGAGGTAATTAGATTTTGTCAACCAATGAATAATAAATGGCAAAATACTTTTTACCAGTCCTTTTTTTTGTTTATTTGATTTCAGCAGATTTCATAAAATTCTTTTTAATTTAATAATAATAATTTAAATTTGTTACATTATTTTATGT
>NW_013952834.1:108402-112842 GCF_001266775.1 Austrofundulus limnaeus
GGGCTCAGATACTTGTTGTTTGTGGCTTTTATGAATGCTGGTAGTTCGTAGCAGGTGTCCTTGAGATCTTTTATGAAAATTTTTTACAACACAAGAAGAAATTTCTGCACAAACTGCTACAATAGTTCTGACATTCACAGAGTTAGCTGCAGCCTGAATGAAATCAKGACTTTGATATTCCATAAAGTCCCTCTGAATTCTGTCATCAGCCAACAAGCATGAAAACGTCTGCATCTTCTAGTACCACTGTGTTGGTTAAGTGTTGCCAGTTTAACACTGTAGATGTATAATAATAAATGACAATATCAAATGCTGCCGTTGCAAGGTTTAATGACTGGTATGTGATTCTTGTGAAGGAGACACTCATTAACTTCAACTCACTTTCCATTAAAAWTATGGATCAGGACTGAAATTGACAGACTGATTTTTTAAGGCAGACACTGATACAGATTATTTCRACATCAGTATAACCAGTCCCTAATACTGTATGTGCTGATAATTATTTTGATTCTTGAAGTCGATATCGCTTTTCCCCCTCAATTTACATGATAAAAATGACACAATGATATTTATTTAAAAAAAAACCAAACATATTAACAATGGACAACAAACAATGTAGAACATTTAAATATATAACAATAAAAACAAACAGTCTTAAGATTGTTTTCATTGTATTGCTGAGTGCATGCAGGTCTCGACTGATGCTGATACCACAGGAGATTCAATGATTTCTCAAACATGCATGAATGATCAAAGCAACACTCTGGGTATGTTTCTGATGAGGAAATGACATGATGTCATGACATAAAGCTCAAAAAGGTTGACACCCCCCCACCCCCACCCCAAGGAACAAGCTACACACAGATCCTTCCCTGCCATCATGGAAAGTTTAAAGAAAATCAATATTAACCACATTAAATTGTCATATTTATATAATGCTTTGTACTATAAACACATTTCAATTTAACTTAAACACTTTTTAAATATTTTTCTTTTTCAAAATCACYGAATTTCCTCATTTCCTGTTCAAATACAATATGAGACGGACTAGTAGGCAAAATCAAGCTATGKCTCCACTTGGATTGCACAAAACCTGCTGCAGGTTTTGCAGTGAGAACAGAGTATTCATTTATTTACTCATTTAAAAATAACTAAATTTATGTACAATAAAAACACAAATCACAAATAAAATGAAAGGCGGCAGAAAGAAGAAAAAAARTCTTATAGTATCTGCACCTAGAATATGTCTTTGTATGTAACCAGAAATTTTTTTCTGATTCTTTTAAATATACACCTGACATTCCACAGTATAGCTGATGTTTATTATATAAATATGTGTGTAACGCATTCTGTGAGCTGAAATGGCTGAGAAAAGACATGAGAGAAGGCTGGCGGTTCTCAGGCTCAGGGGTGCTAGTGAGCTCAGAGAACTGAACACTGAACTGCAGAAGAGGGAACAAAAAGTTACAGTTAGAAAGCCAAGTGCAGCTGCTTTGCAAATGTTCAGTTTTATAAAGTAAAAAAAAAACAATAAAGTGCAGCAAGAGATCCATTATTTGGTTTTTGCCAAACCTGACTTTTAGAATGGAGGATTATATATCTTAAAGCTCAAACTATTTTCTAAACTGGACTCGGAAGTAGCAGGTAAATAAGAGCCACACCACAGCTGAGACTAAAGCTCTTCTGAAACAGTTGGACACTGCGTGGATGTCCTGAGAGAAACTTTTTTCACTCTGCTATTTATCAACTTGTGACAGTATGTGGACTCAGATGGAATATTCTGAGCAGTGGATGGACAAAATTTATGAGCAAAGGTAGGACATAGTAACTTTGTTTTAATGAAATGTGCATCAAATGAACTGCAGTTTGTGTAAAGAACACTGATATGAGATATAACTCATTAACTTCTGCCAGTCATAAGTTGTTCTGTAGAGTTCATATATTTGTAAATCTGATTCTGATGAACTGAGTGCCTCACCATCCATGAACCTCACCACAAATCACTGCAAACACAATTGTTCTCCATCAAACTGTTTTTTAAAATAAGGCTGTATTTGATTGATACAGATGCACACCAAACAAATAGACTCCTTATTGAAAATGTTTTTGTTCTGAATACATGTACTGTTACTTGTACAACATGTTTAAGCTMACAGAATGTAAAACCTGTCTTCCCTCACCTTTATACGTCTTAATGTCCACAATGGATTAGATCCACAACAAGGCCGTAAACAGATCCAGAATTCAAATTGCCTTCTCAAATTTTTCACAAGCGTCTGTACTTTGGCATTATTTCCTTTGTTGAGCCATTTTAAAAGTACTTTTTTTAAATGAGCAAAATACAGAGAATGCTCAGTTGGCTGCGTGTGACAYGTACAAAGAACCCCTGGCATCCTGTTATAAAAACTCAGTGGATTGCTTGTTTTTAAAGGAAATTTAGCTCAGAAAAAAAAGTTCCACCCGTTTTGTTTAGATTTGCTGTAAATGCACCAATCAGCATAGATTCAAATTTCTTACCAAGATGTACCCCAGAGCTTTGTCCACTCACATCCTTTGTTATATTTGCTGCAGCGTTCAGTTTGTTGTTTTCTAAATAGGACATTTAAATTTGCAGCACTCTTACCAACACTGAACTGGTGGCTGGTGTGTGCCACGCAGTGGGATCTAAGACAACAAAAACACATTTCTTTCATATTTTTTGTCAGCCTTTGTGTTGTACAGCCTGAAATTGCACAGCATGTGTAGGCCTTTAAGCTGCTGCTGCGTCAGGCCGAGATTTTCCTTTTGTCGTTCTCGCTGTCGTGACTTTTCATGTCTTGAAAGTGCAGCAAAAAAAACAAGCCTTGGCCTTTTAAATTCTGTTTACTTCACCGCATGAACTCATTTAGGGTCATTTTTCAGTGAGAGGAATATAAGATAAGGGACTGCTGTGGCAGAAAATCTGTGTTTGTAGCCCATTGTGACTGAATAAACCAACTGATTTTTATTCTATAAATTCATTAACATCCATTCCAACTGTTTTGCTGGTCGTCTTAAAAAATATTTACTGGTTTCTGTATCAAAATATCTTTTTCTAATATGGCTTGTCAAATTTAAAAGCTTTGATACTTTAGAAATTATTTGAATAACTTATGTTAAGTGAGCACAACATATTTTATTTGCTCATTCTATGGTTGAGTACACAAATTAAAAAAAAGTCAATGACATGTCTGTATCACATTCAAAACGTTCACGTTAATGAAGCAAACAGAAAATGCATGTGAATAGGCGTGTGTTCAAACAGAGCTGTGAGTGTTTAATGAATTTACTTAGCCCTGATTGAAAATTAATTAAAACAGCCTCAAACAGACAGCCGCCCACAGAGAAGCGCTGGCAACACACTGAGTCAGATTATTGCTTCAAGCAGAAAGGAGGGAGGACTGAAGGCAGCAGGGACCAGGGTTTATAACTATCTGATGCACTTTGTACAACCCTGCATGTCATGGATGATAATGCAACCTTACCATAGTTACTGGTGTCCTTTAGACGCTGTTTGCAGTATCAGTAAAAGAGCAGCAGGCTCCATCGTGGAGCTTTTTGCATACAAGTATGAACTAATTCTACTTGTTGCTAAAGGAATATTTAGGTTGCTGTTTTAGTAAAATATAAAAAGTATGCAATCTAAGGCTATTTCCCACTGCAGGTCTAAATGCCCCATTCTGATTTTCTTTCTTGCGCACTTTTCTCTCTAAAGTGAATGGTTCACGGTCCTGAAGCGACCTGCATGCACACAAGACATGACGTCACACAGAGTACGATGTGTTTACAGAAGTAAATTTGGATGCTACATGTTAGCATGTCTGGATCCATTCTGAAGTTGTGCATTCAGAACTAAATTATAATCTGATCTGTTTGTTTTGTTCAATGTTTGTGTTTCATTTAACTCTTTTCCGCCTATTCGGGTGCAGAATTTGATTTCTGAAACAAGAACAATGTGCTGAAAGTATAAAACACAAGTATTGATTCCATCAAGCTAGTGTCGATCCATTACAACACGATGCTGCACCACCATTAGCATCGTATGTTGGTGTGAATTCTCAGTCATCCGGCACATGACATCAATTTAAAAAAAGGACAAAATAACTGGCCTTCTGTTCTGTAGCTGAAGATGAGTGAAGTTCCAAGCTTTAAACTGTAGGATGTTGGTATCGATCATATGAATATTTGGATTTAATTTTTGTTATTCACCATTCTTTAACCAGGCAAGTCCCGTTGAGATCTCAGGGGTCACATTTATAAAAGATTGCATGGAAACCATACTAAAAATGACCGTACGGCCAAAAGACGAATATGGCGTACTCCAAAAAATAAAAATAAAAAAAATTAAAAATTCAGATTTATAAAACCGTGCGTACGCATGTTCCACCGCATTTTCCCTTTATAGATCACAGCTGTGCCTCA
>NW_013952834.1:113249-119544 GCF_001266775.1 Austrofundulus limnaeus
CATCCACACTGGCGAGGATGGGCGCGCCCTGCAAGTACCCAAAGCGTGACTTTTGCTGTCGTGCTGTTGAAATGTCTCTTGTCGGGGAGGGACCTGTGGGTCAGGGTCGTCTGAGGAGGAAGGAGATGAATGGATGCTTGAACTTTTCTTTAAGATTTAAGGTTTTGTTTCAAAGGTCCTTCTGGCTCAGCATCAGAAGCATATTAAAATACTGTTAAGAAAGCTGATGATAAAGTTGAATAAAAATCTAAGTCTGATTCTGAAGGTAAATTAAATCTCTGACAGTGATCTTTACACAGTGTGGCTATAATTCCTCACTTCACCTTCTGTGTCGCAGTTTCCCGTCTCCAAAATGAGCGTACGCATGGGTCAGAGTACAGCTGGGGGCAGTATTGGACCATTACAAGGCCCCATTGACTCCATTTATATGAATTTGGAATAAAGTTGAAACATTAATATTTCAAAAACTACAAGTTGTACAGGTACCAAAAGGCAAAGCAATCATTTGGCACAGGACATTTACAGATAGAAATTACAAGGGCAACTGTAGGACAATGTATGCAGAAGCATTGGACTTTCAGAATAAACTTTGACCAAGTTCAAATATGTTTTCTAAACCAGCTTGGGCCTATCACGTCGTCAGGTGTTTGTAATTAAGGTAATTGAGTGACAATATGAAGTTTGAAGAGATTTTTTGTTAAAGTGCTTTAGCTGGGTTTTGAACCCCGATGTCAAACATGAAAGCCCATGATGTTGACCATTAGACTGTTGGAGCTGTGGCAGGGTGTGGTGCCAGGGGTTGGTTTGTATGTGTGCAGACTGAGGCCACATTGCCAATACAATTATTGACACTAAACTGCATAATATTACAACAATAGAGCAGTATTAAGACAATGATATAGTAAAACATCAAAATACAAACATATTAGTATTGTAAACACTGAACTATTCAGATTAAATATAAAAAAAAACTATGGTGCAGTACCAAGTTGAGTACAGCTGGGGGCAGTATTTGACCATTACAAGGCCCCAATGACTCTCATTATATAACTTTGGAATAAAGTTTAAACATTAATATTTCAAAAATTACAAGCTGTACAGGCACCAGAAGGCATAGCAGTCATTTGGCACAGGACCATTACAGATAGAAATTACAATGGCAGCTGTAGGATAATGTAGGCAGGAGCATTGGACTTTCAGAATGAACTTTGACCAAGTTCAAATGTGTTTTCTATACCAACTTGTGCCTGTCAYGTCAGCAGGTGTTTGTAATTAAGGTAATTGTGTGACAATATGAAGTTTGAAGAGATCTTTGTTAAAGTAGCAGTAGCTGGATTTGAACCCTGATCTCCTGCATGAAAGCCCACAGTGCTCATCATGAGACTGTAGGAGATGTAGCAGAGGACAATCCCAGGGATTGGATTGTATGTATACAGAAAAAGTTTACCTTGCCAATGCAATTATTGACACTTAAGTGCAATATATTACAGCAATAGGACAACATAAAGACAGTATTACAGTAAAACATCAAAATACAATCATATTAATATTGTAATCACTGAGCTACTGAGTTTAAATTTCATAAAACTATGGTGCAGCACCATATTGTGTAGATGCAGCAGGGGCCAGTATTGGACCAATACAAGGCTCCATTGACTGCCATTATAATTTATTAAACATTAATGTTTCAAAAACTATAAGTTTTACAGGCACCAAAAGGCATAGCACAGGGACTTTATAGATATAAATTACAATGGCAGCTCTAGGACAAAGTATGCAGGAGGAGAAGCATGGCAAATTTGAGATGACTTGGATGGGAAACGAATCACAATAGTGTGCMTTGCATTGGCAATGCACACTGATAAAGAGAAACAGGAAAACAATAGTGTGCATTGCATTGGCAATGCACACTGATAAAGCTTGTCTTTGCTTTAAGCAGTAAAATAAAAAAGTAGCCTTTTTTGTTTTTGTAGTTGTTGTATTTCTAATTTAGCTAATTTTTTTCTTGTTTTATTTTTAAACATAAAACTAAAGATAACTAAAGAGAGTAATCTGAAATGGGTCACTTATGGGCAACAATTTTTCTTTGAGTCCAGAATTTATTTCTTGTTTACACCTACAGCCTATGTTAGACTATTAGGACAATTATCTGTTTAAAACCATATATTTGAATCATATACAAAACCGTGGTCTCATATAAAATAAACATGGCTTATGAGTATTTAAAGTTCCCCTTTTTATTATTATGGCAATCTTAATTTACTGATTAAAATTTAACACCTAAAGCAGCTAATATCTTCTTTAGATGTTCTGATGCTGTTTATTCCTTTAGAAGAAGCTGGACTTGAAGCTTTTTTTTCCTGCCTCTGGTTCATGAAGTGTTAACAGGTCCAGCTCCTTCAAGCAGACAGTGATGTTAAAGTCTAATTGATGCACTCTTTAAATGAGTCCTAATTAGAGCAGGACTGGTAATAATTGAGCAGGCAGTCTGAGCACTAATTAGTGTAAAAATGAGTCCTCTGTATGTATGTATGTGTATGTGTGTGTGTGTATGTGTGTGTGTGTGTGTGTGTGTGTGTATGTGTGTGTGTGTGTGTGTGCATGTGGATGAATGAGCTCTACAGGGGGGCTGATGAAGCCCATTCTTTCAAGAGGCAGACAAAACTAGAGAGGTGGATTGAGAGTGGAGCAGTGAGAACGTTTAGAGGAAACCTAAAAAAAGGTCTTTTTTGTTATGGCGTATGGTCTGCGGGTGGCCCTCGCTCCATGGGAGAAACTGGGGGTGAGGGCAGGTGTGTGTTTATGAGAGCGAGCAAGCGCTGAACTTCCTCTGAACAAAGCTAATTGATTCTGTAGCGTCTCTTTATCCGTCCTGTCTTCCCCTCGCGCACTCTCCTTCTTTTTCCGCTCTCTGTCTATCATYGTTTATGCTAAGAGGCTTCTAGAAAATGACAGAAATAGATTTCCCACCTACTGCAGAGACACATTAGTAACAAGCTCAAATGACTTGTTTGTCTCTTTTGGCGTCTCCCTGCTGTTGTCACTTCAATGTTTACTGCCTCTTCTGTTAGCCAGTCACCCGGTGAACTGATACCGTCTGGTTTTCATTCTGCCTGCATTTTAATAACAAAATAACAGTATCATTTTTGAAAACCATAGTGATTGAATATGATTTAATTGCTGCTATATGGTGCTAATGGCTTGTTCCATTCCATACTGATGTTGGACAGAAGGCCTGGCTCTCAGTCTCTGATCTAATTCATCCCAAAGGTGTTCTGTTAGGTTSAGGTCAGGACTCTGTGCAGGCCAGTCAAGTTCATCCACACCAGACTCTGCCATCCATGGACCTTGCTTTGTGCGCTGGTGCACAGTCATTTGGATGGGTGAGCAAATACTTTTGGCAATTTAGTGTATCTTTGTGGAGGAGTTCAGGTATCTTGGAGTTTTGTTCACTAGTGCAGGAGATTAGATTGTTGAACCAAAGACCTGACAGCAGTAAAACAGTGATTCTATGGACTTTCATGGTGAGGGAAGCTGAAAGGTGAAGACCTTCATTTACAGGTCTGTACTTGGGTCAAAGCTCACAATCATGAGGCAGCTGAAATGAGGTTCCTCTTTAGGGTGGCGCTCCATCACCTGATGGTAGTACAGATTAGAGCTGCTGCTCCTCTGCATCAAAAAGAGTCAGCTGAGGTGGTTCAGGGACTTGATTAGGATCCTCCCTCTGGAGATTTTCCAGACATGTCCTGCTTRTAGGTGACAATAGAGCAGATCTAGAACTCTTTGGAGGAATTCTGTATCCTCTCTTGACTGGGAAAACTTTCTGATCCCCAAGGAGGAAGAGGATTGTCACTGAGGAGAGGGATGTCTGAGTTTTCCCACTGGATCTGTTGCATCTGCAACTTTAACTCAAATGGAAGAAAATGGATGCACAAATTGACTCCTGTTCAAATTATATTGGTCACAACAAAATTAGCATGTCATGTCTAAAAGGTTTTGCTGAAAATAAGTCTACCCAGTATATCAACTTCATCAGGTTGAGCAGGAAACACCACAGCTTTGCAAACTTTCTGGCTGCAGACCCGATCGAGCCTATTGCACACCTACTAATGCAGGTTGTTAGATTTCCAGCATTATTTTTGTAGATCACAGATTTTAGATTTTATTATTATATTTTTTCATGTTGTGATTCATGTCCCCACTTTAATAAGATACACCGTAAACAAAATTACACATTAGTCATGGCATAAGTCAGGATAACTTCAGAGTTGTAGTATATTTTGGTTGTAGTTAAAAGCTGGTAGTCTCCCAGTACCTGGCTAAACATTAGGTGTCGTGACAACAAAGAACATCATCTTGTTACATAGAAGTCACACAGGAAAGTGCATTCCTCAAACATGTAACTATGACTTTTCAAATGATCTGCCTCATAGTTCACGAGGTTGAGAACTGCGTGCATAAAATTCAAAGTAGAGTTTTTAAAGTCAATCTTTAAAACAAAGGTTTTCCTGTGGAAATAATAAATGTCCATTTGTCATGACTTATGATTCATCACGTGTTAAAAATTCTCCAAAAAGTGAAGTGACTGATTTCATTAAAATAAAGTTTGAAGGATGTTACCTCACAGAAACTCACTCTTGTCCATGTGTAGGTTTCTCAGCCAGGTTGGACCTGATTAAACCTGCCATCACAGTAGGTAGGTGATGCACAGCATCCAAGGTTGCCTTCAAGCTGCCACTGTGATTTTGCTGATCAAACGTACGAACTTAAAATTGTCCCCCTAGACAGAAACGCAGCAGGATTCATAACTCTTGCAGGTTTGTAATAGAAAATTACTTCCCATATTAATTAATGGCACAGCAGAAGCAATCTGAAAATGCCTGTCTGGTTTGAACAGGCCAGCTGTAGAGCCGCTGGTCTCTAATTGGTAGTTAATTAATTAAATATCCAACGGATTAGGGAAATTATGGACAATTGTCCTTTAACAACCCTTAACGAGGTCTTGATTAGTGTCTTCAGCCATATCCTGTGGCTAAAATGATCCTTCAATTAGTGATGGAAAGCTCATGAAGAGAGCTTCATGTGATTGACAGCAGAAATGATGTTGTAGAGAGGTGTCACTTCAACTAAATAAGAGGAAGGAAAAAAAGTTTAAAGTGAACATGGGGCCAGTGGGTTGAAATRCCTGGATTTGAGCTAGTTGGTTGCCAGTTCAAGTTAGCTGTTGGTGTGTTTGAGTCTTGAGGTGCCCAGATACTTGGAGCTGATCAGACATTACAATTCACTGTAGTCTGATTTATAGTCCAAGAGATGTGTTCGTCGTTTCTTATGGACGTGGCTGCATGCTGAAAATGTTGTATTTTTCAACTCACAGCACCCACTGACACCGTCTTATTCATTAMCCCCAGTCAGAAGTACTTTATTGCCAGTTGTGTGCCAAATAATGAGTGATTGGTCAGACGTTTGTGGGCGTGTTTGTTTACAGAAAGTAGGTGCAGTGAGCTGATCTCAAAGAGCAACGTCTGCCGAGGATCTGCCGACTGAGGCTGTTAGAAAATACATAYGGCCATCATTACAACTGTTCCAGCAAAATGATAAAGTTAGTCAAAGAACTTGTGGAAGGAGATTGGACAGTTTTTGTGCTTGGAGAAGACAACACGGCTCTGTGGCTGTGATGACCGGGAGAGAGTTGGAAGTGGTGGTGGTCTCTTTTGTGACGAATTCACCTTATTGTACTTCTCCTCAGTTAACAACAACAACAACAACAACAACAACAACAACAACAACAACAACAACAACAACAAAAAGGGCTTAGCAGGACTAACATCAGTGAGATCTGACGTCTCACATCTTGTTGAAATATAGAGCCTTTATGGCTAACAACACCCCCCTCAAAGAAATTAATAAAATATAATTAATAAGAAGCCCCCCTAAAAGTACCACAGGTTATCATTGCAGACCCCAGAAGCTATGTGAAAACATGTCATCAATTTATTTATTTCTAAGATATTTAAATTCTTAATTATTATAAACGAGATCAAAATATTTAGGTTTCTATTAAAGTTACTATGAATTTATTATCCATGCCCATTTTACATAATTTTACATCATTTTGAACGTTTCAATTAAAACAGGATTCAGCAACAAACTTTCAATTGAACTGTATGTAGTGGAGATCTGGGCTATATGAAATCTTGTTGGTGTGTGAGTGCTTTCTTATATGGCACTGTGTGTGTGTGTGTGTGTGTGTGTGTGTGTGTGTGTGTGTGTGTGTGTGTGTGTGTGTGTGTGTGTG
>NW_013952834.1:119554-122901 GCF_001266775.1 Austrofundulus limnaeus
GTGTGTGTGTGTGTGTGTGTGTGTGTGTGTGTGTGTTTGACAACGGATTTCACGACACTGACTCAGTGACGGGGACATTTCCTTTGGTCTCTGTTAGAAAGATGATGGTTGTAGATTGCCCGTCATGTGTGTGCACAGACTCATGGGCCAAATGAAGATATGAAGGTGGCTGACATTTGTGGTGTCTTGGATGAGGACATGGCCTTTTCTCCTCATTTCTCATGACCAATCACCTAGACGGAAAGGAGAGAGAAAGATAAGACCTTTTGTTTGGCCTGACAGTGTCCCACTGATACTGCCACAGAAGACTATTCTGTGTGTGTGTGTGTGTGTGTGTGTGTGTGTGTGTGTTCATGCTGGGTTGATCCAGGGATCCCCTCTAAAGTTGTCATCACAGCAGGACATTTATAATCAGATCCACCAGCTTCAGAGGGTCAAACACATGTTTATAGAGCTTTGGTACAATTTAACAAGATCCTGTGGATTTTTTACATCTGGATTGTCTCTGCAGAATTTTCTGCTTGTGTTAAACACTCACTCTATCATGGGCTAAAAAGTCCTAAGTGCCTATCTATGGATGATACTGAAACCCGGTATTTTTTCAGCATCGGTGCCACATGTTTAATTTTGACCGAATTGAAAAGCTCCATCCTTAAATGTGTCATTAACTGTACTAGAAAAGTGGCATGAAAAGAACATTTAGAAAAAACAACAACTATTTTCCTCTCTCGCAAGGAACGAAGTGATGTGATAAAACTAAAGTATCGATCAAGTAACTTTAGCATTGATACAATCCATGACTGCTCAATGTTACTATTGTATTTTTTGGTGGATTCCGAGTCATCCAGGACATGGAAAATTAAAAGAAAACAGACAAAGCAAGTGAACTTCTGCTCTGTAGCTGAAATATGTGCAGCTACAAGATTTGAACAACATGACTCAAAGTTAATGGATCGATCCATTCACCCCCACCTCACTGATGCAAGTCAAATGAAATGTGACATGAGCGTTCAGACTGAGGTCGCTCTGAAAAACATCAGATATGTATCTGATTCAGTACCACATACTGAAAAGAACTGGGTTGGATTTGAAAAAAAAATTTTTTGTCCCGTTCCGAGTGTCGTGAAAAAATCAGATATCTTTTGCCTCCATTTTGCATACACAGTATTATATGCCATTTAGTGCAATGCAAATTAAAACTGCTGGTGCAAATAAAATTAAGTGGCTTGATTTTATATTGTTCTAAAATAAAAGCATTGGACAGTCATGGTTTGTTTTAAGTTTTATTCACATGCGAAAGCTCGATAAGAGGACCATTAAAATACTAGAGTGATTAGCAGTATGGATATCGACGGTATATCTGGCGGTAAAGTCGATGTTTCTAAACTCAGTGAGTAATGAGGCCCCATATTTGTGTTGGCTATACTGGTCAAATTAGGTGACCTGTTTTACATAACCAACCCTATATGTAAAAATAAATAAATAAATAAATAAATAAATAAATAAATAAAGATGTATTGTATGTAAAGTTGATTTCTAACAGTGGAAATGTGGATTTGAGTCATTTCTGTTTAGCTGTATTTTCCCTACTAATGAGGAAATTAGAGACAACTTCCTGTGCAGTGTAGGAATATCGTTACTTTGAGCTTTGTGAAGGGTGTTTCGTGGTACAGTGTACAACCCCACTTCCAAAAAAGTTGGGAATGAATTTTGAATAAAAACAAAATGCAATGATTTGCAAATCTTAAACCTGTGTTTTATACATACGTAATGGATCACAGTAAATATAACAATTGTATAAAGTATGAAATTGTACCATTTGAATATGTTTTTAAATTTCATTTTGAATTTGATGGCAGCAAAGCATCTCAAAAATAAAAACACAGAGGCAAGAAAAGGCAGTAGAATTCACTGGTATGAATAAGAGACATGTATTTTTAAATTGATTAATTGGCAACAGCTTAGTAAAAGGGCTGGGTATGTAAAGTACATTTTTGAGAGGCTTTCAGAAGTGAAAATGGGCAGCCTGCAAGAAGCACTGTAAAAATATTTTAAGAGTTTTGGAGAATTGTGAAGACTTTGAATTTCCCATTTTCTACACTTTATAATATCAATAATTTGGATTAATCTCTGAGCTCAAAGGACAAACCTGAAAGTCGATTCTGGATGTTTGTGGTCTGTGGGCCTTCACAGATCACTGCATTGAAAACCAGTTTGGTTCTGTTCTGGATAACTTGTATGGGCTCAGGAACACTTGTTCAAATTTTCTGTAAATATTTTACACTGTGACATTAACAAAATTCTGGTTAAAGCTCTATCATGCAAAGAAGTTGTTTATGAACACCATTCAGAAACACAGCAGTTTCCTCTGGACCAAAGCTCATTTAAAATGAACTGGGCCAAAGTGGGAAACTGATATGTGGTTAGATTAATCAAAATTTGTAGCTATTTTTGGAAACCACACTAAAGAGGAACCATTAGCACTCAGTCAAAAACCCTGCCTCTCTGATGGTGTAGAGGTGCATTAGTTCCTCTACATAGGCAAATTTCATATTTGGAAAGGCACCATCAATTAGAAAAGTATATTCAGGTTTTAGAACAATATATGATCCCATTCAGAAAAGAAAACAGCAAAGAAGACCCAGAACTGGGATCTAGAATCTTACATCAAACCAGAATGGGGCACTTCCTGCAAAACCTTTACYGGATGGTTCAGTTCTTGAATGTTTACAGACTGATTTCACAGTGGGCCAACATAAATCTGGCCCAACTTTGTTGCTGACATGAAAATCAAAATTACTTTTATTTTGTCCTAAAAATATTATGATTCTTTAGTTTTTTATATGTTTGCTGTGTTCCATCGTGAATAAAATATGGGCTTATTGGATTGCACTTAGTTTTTATTTACCTTTTACACAACGTCCTGCCTTTTTCAGTATTGGGGTTTTAGAATGGATATATTTTGTACAGATAGCATGTTAGCCTGTGTRGTTAGATCAGGTCGTAAACTGTTACCAGTGAAAGTTCAGTGTCAGATGGGAAAAAGGTGGGGGTTGCATCTATTACAGATCATACAGCTCCTGAAAAAAGGGGCAACAGCCAAATGCAGGAGGATTGATAATTTTGTCAAATTGCCAGCAGCACTTTGAAGCTGAGCAGTCAGAAGCCGAACATCCTACAGAAGATCTGGTGTAATATATAAAGCCATCTTCATAATGTATCAAAATTGAATGGCTGGAATGCCACTTTAAGTAGTGCTGGTGTAATTGGTCCTAAAAATCTTAATAGTGTCATATATCTGGAAGTGGGGTTTTAAAAGGATCTAATGTGGGTTCTTGCCTTCATCT
>NW_013952834.1:123486-125271 GCF_001266775.1 Austrofundulus limnaeus
CACACACACACACACACACACACACACACACACACACACACACACACACACACACACACACACACCAAAGGGTAATGCATTCAACCCATCATTTCATCTTAGAATTCCCAAACGTTCAGGACACCATATGCCGTAATGATCCTCTGGAAATGGCTTGGTTGGACTGCTAACTTGTGTAAATAGCGCAGGCAGAGACTAATGTACTGACTTGTAATAAGGGGGAAATTACCTGCCTGTTACAGCTAGACTCTCCAAGAGAGGAGTGAGGATAAAAGAAAGTGGAAGACAGAGTGGAGATGGAAAGAACGCTGGGGAAAACACTCACAAGTTGATTAATGATGGAAAGAAGAGGAAATCTGAGAAGGAGAATGGTAGTTTTTGTTCTTTTTCAGCAACGTTTTATAATTTTGCAATAAGCAGTTTTTCAATATAAATATCTGAAGAATGATAAACCCTCTTTCTAACTTCTAAAGAACAATAAACAATTATAACAAACCCACTACACAGTAACTTAAAGTCAAAACTGAAWGATAATTTGATGCTTCAAGTATTACTTTGCTGGGAGAACGACAAAAAAGACAAAAAACAGTCTGATAGCTGTAACTCAGTTTTGTGAAGGCCAATTCAAAATTATGAATACTAAAGTAACACAAAGAAATGTAGCATTAAAAAACAGTATTTTATATTTGTTTGCACTTAGGTGTGATTTTACATTTTTCAGCACAATTTGTTGTTGTAATAAGTTGAAGTGGAAGTTTTTTTTTGAAAGAAATTATAAATATTGGTTAAAAAGGAGGAACAAAACACTATTCATGATGTTTTAGCTAATTTGGGTTTCATTTAAAGCAAAGCATTTAACAAACCTTTTCAAAGCGTTGGAATTTGTTTGCCGACAAATTACACGAACGCCACTCTTTGCGGAGCTTGTTTAAAGAAATTAATTGAAAATCTTCTCAGACTCGATTGTAATTCAGTTCTCTTCAGCTATCTGGGACACAAACATGCAAACACTTGCATAATGTGTTCATGTGAATAGACAGTTTAGATTGCTGTTTAGTAATGTTTGTTTGCTTACTGTTTGTGCTCATGGAGACAAATGTGAGGCATGTCTCTTTATGCAGCTTCTTCATTTCTTGTTAGTTGTTTGCTATTATGATAAGGATCCATTTGATGGTGGCGGGCCTTTTATCTTCAAATGAGCCATTTAAATGTCATTACTGTTGGGCTGTGTGTGTGCGTGTGTGTGTGTGTGATCATTACACTTACAGGATCCATTCATGTCTTATCATTTTCCTACAATCTTAAAATTTCAAGCATTCACTTCATGTTTAAATACAGTTTCTGACATAAATACCAGCTTTTGTCTGTTTCACTCTCCTCAGCTGTTTAGCGTAAAAGCCATGAAGCGATAGAGCATAATTATATGAAAACAAAGGCTTATCATTTATTTATTTATTACAGGGGAATATTAAGTTTTGTTTACAATTAGTCACAACCTCTTTGTGTTGGTTTTTTTGCAAGTCATTCAGGGCAGCGTAACAGAAAACTGACTCATAGTGATGTAAATCTGACATGAGTTGTGACAAATACAAATGTTAAAATATTTTTTCAAAACTGCATGTGCATTTGATAACAGCAAATTTTTCTGCACATTCAGCTTTATACACATTATGTTTTGTAATTTGTATACATTTTTCTAAAATGTTTGGCAAACATGGAGTCACACAGGCTGCGATCACACTTCACCTCTAAATTCTTTATTCTAATTTTTGTGTTCAGATACCA
>NW_013952834.1:125310-130678 GCF_001266775.1 Austrofundulus limnaeus
ATCCTGAAGTGACCCACAGAATACACAATATCAGAGGTGTAAAGTAACAAGGTACAAATACTTCACTTTTCAGCTGACTTTTTACTTTTACTTCTTACATTTAAAAAAAAACAGCCTCATTGCTTGTGTTTCTTTCTGGCTTGTTTGCATTCCAGTTTTCTTTTGATTAAAAAACTATCCATATATATATGACAGCTCCTGGATAGAGTTAATTTAATGGTGGTATAAACATAAACCATTCTGACACTCTATTGGTTTCACTGTGCTCCAACACACCTGCATGACACAGCTAATATCATCGCCCAGCAGGACATATCAGACGTAGTATGGAGTTGAACATTGCAGAGATAGATATACAGCTGAGACAGGAAAACTACTGCAGCCCAAATTTATCATTAACTTTTTAACATAACATTATAGTCACTAAAATGTTTGCTTGGGGAGGTCGCCTCCCATTAAATATCACTTTGTCAAAYCTAACGGCTCACTTTTACTCAGTATTTTTACTTTAATACTTAAACATAAAAATATATTTGTTATATAAAATGAACTTAAGTACAGTAAATGTAGAGGTATCTAAAGTACCTAAAAGAAATAACCAATTGAAAGTAAAAATACCTCAACAGAAAATGACTTCGATAAAAATGAATTTCACCTATGAGAAAAATACTTTAGTAAAAATCCTAAAACCGCTCACAATAATCGAGAAAGTAAAAGTACCTTTGCACACACTCTAAGAAATGAAGTGTTGAATTTACTTAACCAAACTGGTTCCATTAAACTAAGTTGAGTAAAATTACACATTTTTCTTTTAAAAGAAATGTGTGAATTGCGACTGACATGACTTGGTGGATTAAATTCAACACCTCATTTTTTAGAGCGCATAAACAACTCCTTTCATGATTCTGTCTTATTTAAATTTGTGACRTGTAACAAGGTGTTAAATTTTAAATTAAAAAATAAAAATATTTTTAGGTTTTGAATGTAAGGAAATGGCCCTGCGATGGACCTGTCCAGGGTGTACCCCGCCCCTCGCACTGTGACTGTCTGCTGGATATGGGCACCAGTGGATGGATGGATGGATGGATGGATAGATGGATGGATGGATGGATGGATGGATGATGGATGGATGGATGGATGGAAGATAAATGAAAGTAAAAGTCACAATTAAAAAAATTCTTGGTAAAATTGCAAATCCTCAAAAAATACTTAAGTACTTTAACAAAGTAAACATATTTAGTTACTATAAACATCTTAGTAAATGTCAGATATTTTAAGATTTTTACTCAACTCATATTCTTAGAGGAGACTTTAACTTTTACCAAAGTAATTTTACTGTAAGATACTTGTACTTTCAATCAAGTTTCACTTTAAGGTACTTTATATAAAACCGCTGATATGCCACCACATATGCTGGTGTAAGTGTGTAAGTGTACTTCTGTCCTGTAGTTGAAGATGTGTATAGTTCCAAATTTAAACTATTGATGATATCAATATTTATATATCTCAGTGTCCTAAATCTAATTTGTTGCGTTCTGTTTAAAGAAAAGAAAAAAAAATCTGAAATAAGTTGCATATGGGCAGAAAAATCAGGTCGGCTTAACTTTTAGCTGCATGTGAATGTAGTCGTAGCTGTATGTAAATATGCTGACATAGATGGAAGATTTATCCCATTTATAATGAAATAAACACAAGTACAAATCAAACTTTCATTTATGTCCTGTAATCTGATGCAACTTTATATTTTGTAACGTGTTACTAAAATAAACAAAGAAAAGGTTAAGAACCTGTTATCTTGTGTACAACAGAAAATCAAAATAATGTGTCTTTAGTATGTTTTCCTTAAACGTTGTAAATCTAAACAAGCTCTGCTCACCCAGTCCTGAACTGATGACTTCAGGACGTCTGGAACCAATTGGTTGATATCAGCTGTGCTGTGGTGGTAAACCAAACTCTGTCTATTTGTTGGAGTGGCAGATAAGGCTGTAGGACAGCCCTCCCAATGCACTACTGGTAATTGAGGAAATCCTTACTGGCAGGTCGAGATGACAAGAGCACGTTTTTTTTGTGGTGGTCCTCTGTAATTTGCTTGTTTTCCACTCTGCTATAGAGCCGACACGGCGCGGGAGCAGACAAGCCAAGAAGCAGTTCTTTCTTTCTTTTCTTCCTCTCAGCCTATCTCCTGGCCTTGCTCTCTCGCCTATTTGCTGTGGGTTTGCTCTCTCTTATTGTTGCCATTGTATTATTCAGCTCTGCATTGTGGCCTCCGTGTTAAAGAAGGAAAACACAGACTGCAACCAGCACAGAAATCACAGCCTGATGTCTGCCGACTGTAAGATTTACCAGGCGGATAAAAGCATGGTGCTTTGACAGTTTTAAATGTAAAAAAAAATCTGTATTTAATGGAATTGAAATATTCTAAAAATACACCAAATAAAAACAGCCTTTTTTTATTACTCTTCCTTGAATTTTATTTGTGGGTAAAAAAGCAGCGTCGTAGTTCACAGTTTGCTTTCTTCCAGGCGTCCCCAGCTGCAGCGCTCTTAATTCATTCATGTAAGTTTATTTTTGTTTGATTCAGACTTTTTGTTGTAAACGAAGGAACAAACTGAAGGCAGGCTGCTCTGTGCATGCATGTACAGTAGTCTTTATACCAGAGGAACTTTGGCGAGCCCTGTTTACCATGGCGACGCTGCGGCCTGTGTTCTCGTCTCTAAGGTAACCGTGGCCCTGAGCTCCCTCTTATTGGCTCGGCCGCTCAACACCCAGCAAGAGACAAAAGAGAAGGACCTGGCGCTGGTAATTTCTTATCACCAAATCCCATTAGGCTCAGGGTTTTTTCAGGTTTTTTTTTTATTAGCCCGCACAAAAGTAAAGTGGAAATCACCGTACCCAGTCAGCTCAGCCCCTACTGTGAGTCTGACTGGGCCCCCTAATAACATCACTCCACTCCAGCTTGTGCAGTATTAATACAAGAGAGACTTTTTAAAAAAGCACATTAATAGGCTGAAAAATAAGAAGCTGGAAAACCTGACATATAATGCAATCATTCATTCATTAATCCTRTTAATTAAATATTAGCTTGTGCGCAGTTGTGTGGCGATCTCAAAGACAAACTGCTGTATTTAAATCTGTACATTAAACTCAACAAGTATCCTTCTAAATGTTTTATTAGGCAACATCATATAATCAGATCTGAAATAAATAGTCATTTTCAAAAAACATTTTTCAAGTCTTGGGAATACTAAATCGCATATCGGATGAGCAGCAACTATTGGTAACAAATTACAAACATTCTTGAGCTAAGTCTGAAAAATGTGTCAAGATTTACAAAGATTTCTTGATTATTGTGTGAGTTACAGGACCTTACTGTTGTGTCAAAGAAATTTTAAACATGTACAAAAACGTAGCAATAAAAAAATTTATTGTTAAAATAGTCACAGAGAAAAACAAACGTCTGAAACCTGTCTCAGTTTAATGTAATCATTCACAATCTTTGGAGAGTTTGGCGACCAATGAAATCAAATTGTGACCAATTAGAAATCAAAAGGAAACATAAATGACACAAAGTGTCCTTTCACTTTATGGCAGTAACTGACCCTGGGGTAAGGCCATATTTTCTGAAAAATTTTGATTTAATATTTTTGTCCAACATAAACTAAATCGTCAGTCTTTTCAAGCTATCGCAGCTTGAAACGATTAAATTTCAATGACTTTTTTGCATATTTTAGCTCCTTAAGGGTCTTTAATTTTCCAAAACTCATCAGTTAATGTATTTTTTGGCAGTTTTCGAAACTGCTTTTTCGCTGCTTAAAACGTTCAAATATCTGCTTAGACATTTCTGAAAAAGTCCAGTCCAAAGTTTGGGAAGCCCTGCCTTCCCTTTAGCTGTAGTGCACTGCATAAACACGTAGAGCGTGAACTAAAAGTCATATTTGTGTTATGAAATAAAACTCAATTTTTTTGGTTTTTGGTAATAAAGCAAGATTACAGTGTCTTTCAAATATGAAAACAGAGTACCACCTGCTGGGCTAACTAAAAAAAGTAAAGGGATAAAGTTAAGAAGAAAAGGAAAATCGTAACTGAAAGGAATGCATGATTTTATAAATATGGGGTCAAATAATGTGTTTATGGTGTGATTCAATGAGTCAATTTATGCCAAAGAAACACTAAAAAGTAGTAAAAATTAGAGTTTACATGAGTGTTTTAAACTAGTTTGACAATCAATCAATCAATCAATCAATCAATCAATCAATCAATCAATCAAATCAATCATCAATCCCAAGACCTGCTGAAGGTTCAGACCCTTTGTCCCTTAAGTGTGACAAATAAGTTCCCTGTATGTTTATATGCATCAAAGGCACCCATTCATTGTGATTCCATGTGAAGATTTGCATATTTTCGTACAAGTCTGCACCTCTAACCAGTCGCTGACCGTTGCACTGCAGGAAAAAGGCCTTATACACAAATCCTATTTGTGGTTAAGTGGAAGACAACTTGACTCGTGTTTTCTAAAAGCCCAGTTGTCTTCCATTTAACCACTTTGGATCCATCTGACTGAGAATCTACACCAACATATTGCCTATTCACACATTTTGTAATCCCTTCCTGTCATTTTGTTTTTGCCACCATTTATGACATCACTCAAACCTGGAAAACAGGTCACATCAGTTTGAGCAAAGAGAGTACCTCACTGTATTACCATGTAATCAGATTACTACTATGATGTCAGGCATTGAAGACTCAGCTGCTAAACACTAATGTATATCATCACCTCATCAGTCCTAAAACTAAAAATCTGATCCAGTCTTACAGAGAATTTAAAGGTTATACATTTAAAATGCAAAAAATGCATGTTTTGCAGCATTTTCAAACACAAACATTGAATTAAAAATATCAAACATCTGATAGTTGTATTTATTTTTCTCTAGAGAAATAGATTTTTGTGTTGGGTTTGAACACTATTCAACACAAGTCATGTTTCATACCTGAGTTAGATGTAAAGGACAGCTGCAGGTGTGTGAGAGCTAAAAGATGGATAAAACACTAAGAGAAGAAAATCAATGTGGCCGTCACTTAAAGAGGACAGAAAATAGAGGTTTTAAACCAATTTGTCTCATTCTCAGAGAYAGAAGTGGTTATTAAAACCTGTGATATAAAAGATAACTCCAAATTATTTTATTAACACTAAGATCTTATCAGGTTTTCAAGGTAAGTCAAAGAATTTGCGGATTTGATACAAAACATACAACAGAGAAGCAATGTCAAAAAATAATTTCTTTTATTTACAGGTGCTGGGATGTCGAGGGATCGGGAGTGCTGAAAAGGAAGGAGTCCAGGTGAGTTCTTGCAGGTAAGTATTTTTGAA
>NW_013952834.1:138806-144332 GCF_001266775.1 Austrofundulus limnaeus
GGGGGGGTGTCTAAAACTTAAAACACCACTGAGCAAACATCCTACAAAACAGATCCTGACAAATCACTGCAGAAGTCAACGATCTATAAAAGTCTTTTATTTAGTGATACAAGCACCAAATATTGCAAGAACAATGCCTAGGATCTACAACTGCAGTATCCACCTAAAAATCCAAAATGGCCACTGTTTCTCTGTGGAAAGCAGCTTTTTCCTTGTAAAATTAGAATGGCTCAACTGTAGGTTTAGGTGGTATTGATCATTTTTATATAATCTTTAGGTAATACTGCAGGATATGGTATTACCAGGGCAGAAAGAGGCAGGGCATATTGTGGCATGTTGAGTTTCTTTTTACCCCTCTTGCCGTCTCTCCATTACCACCGAACTTAATTCAACTTTCACGTCTTTTTATTTTCTTCTTCCTGTAAATTTTTTTTGCCACTTGTTAAATAACTTTGAGCCTCGGTCAGAAAGGAGGTCAGGATGTTTATGTTTATCGCGTTTCCTTCTGCCTGCCACTGCAACGCACATCAAATAGTCATGTTCAGAAAAAAGTGGCGTATACTATCTATCATAACTCTGGTTTTATTTGGCCTATAAATGCAAGAAAAATGGTGTATAGTTTAAAGTTTCTATTTGTTACACAAAACAGCTAGACTGATCTAAATTGGTCATGTGACTAGGCTCCAGAGGGTTAATATACACCATCATAATGTTTCAATACCGTCACCAAGCCTACTCAACTGTTGCACTGGTTAAACCAGGTGTCTGAGGCCAGTCCATTCATGCTCTCATCAAACAGGGGAAGTGGCAACGCCCTGTTTGAATTGATGAGTTAGTCCCGATTCTAACCGATACTCGAGACTCAATGTGCAACCCTACAGTTTACACACCACACACAGCAGGAATATCTCCTAAAATCATGTTTAGAACCATCACAATAATTGGATCGTCCTTAAGATTGTTGGAAGGGGAAAATCAGACCAGAAATCAACATAACGGTCTTGCTGTGTGAATTCAGCATAACCAAAACTTAATTCACAGCCCTAAACCTAACCAAAATGTCCAAATGACAAAATGTCCCCACAAGTATAGTCTAATGTAAAATGTGTCTTTACAAATAATAACAAGTAAACACACACACACACACACAAGTTTGTACAGCTATCTAATTGGGGACATTCCATTGACTTTCATTACAATTCTACAGCCTAACCCTGACCACAAACCCTAAGGCTAACCTCGCAGGTACCTACCTGACCCTAAAACTAACCTAAACTCAATTCACACCTTGGTCCTAAACCCAACCCCAACACCCACCAATGACATTTAAACCAAATGGGGACTCGACTTTTGTCCCCAAATGCACCAGTTGTCCCCAAAGGTAGGATTTTTGTCTTAAAATTGCCCCCAAATGTCACCAAAGCCACCCCCCACACACACACACACACACACATTATTATTGTTTTGACTGTTTAGAAAACTAACCCATCTGAGAGGAAAAGAAGCTCAGATGGGTTAGTTTTCTAAACCAACCCTCCCATATGTGAATAAATTTGATTATTTTTACAACAGTCTGACAATCATTTAGTCAATGTATCAATGTATGTTACACCATTATGTGACACTGAGCAGAAATACATTACAACAATAAAAATGACTTAAAATCATTTCTTTTACTCTCAAGTTCACTTTCAAAATGTGAACCAAACGACTCTTCTTGTTTCTCTGGTGTGGAACAAGGCTGTTTTTGTGTTGAATAAAAAGTTCCCAGCAGAACTATAATGAGATAGACTCACCTGACCTTTGTATTGGTACTTCTGGCGTCTGCCTTTTTTTGGTCTTTTTGTTTTGTTGGTCTGCTCGAGCTGCTCACTAACAAATGAGAGTAAAGTTTACTCAGAGCAGACTTCAACATTTGTTATGGAAAAGTTGTGTTGCACATGACAGGACGAACCACATTCTTAAAGAATAATGACAAATAAACGTTTGCTTAGAACTGTTTATAGTTCTTCAAATGACTGATATCTGACACTAAACTGATAAAACAATTGTAGCTTATAAAAAGAAAATGGTTCCAAAACCATCATGATCATTTTACTTTTAGTAGGGGCTGTTAACTATAAATATGCTATAATTAAAGTTTATATTGTTTATGGGTTGATTTAACTAATTAGGAGAAAATGTTTCTTAAAAACAAAACTATAAATGTTAGAGGTTGAAGGTTCAAATCCTGCTTGGAATGCAACCTGATTATTGTTAGAAGTGATTTGGAAGCTGAGTAATTAAAACTAAAAGTTAAAATCTCATGTATCTGTCTGATGAGCTCTGGTGAAACACAACATGTTGATGTCCAGGATCAAATCTTAGAACAAAAATCTATAGTTAAAACTGCTGCAGTTTCATTTTAGCCAAACTTAGATTTAGATTAACCAAACTAAATCTAGAATCTGCTCTCCAGACCACACATTGCCTCCACAGACACACAAACATCTGTCGACTCGTTTAAACAACAACAATCCTCTAAATGTAACCACAGCATTTCAGTACAACACACAGAGCAGCTGTTAGACACGTTACAGTATTTTGTTTAAAACAGCCAAAGCTGTGGCTGACAAAGTTTAACTGTGAAGAATCCAATCTGATGCTCAAGACTTCAGGTTGGCCAGGATCAGACTCCAGCCAGAATCCTGRATGAAATGCAGCTAGATGTTTGTTTGGTGCTTCTGAAGGCCACAAAGAGGGCAACAGGATTTTATTTTCCACATAAGTATTCCAGTCACGGTCAGCTCAGAAGACCTTTTGTATGTAGTTCTTGAAAAGAGGCTAATTCCAGTAAAAAAAATAAAAATAAAAATAAAAAAAGAGCTGCAAAGTTGTYTTCAGACTGTGGTGTGGAGGAAGACTCTGGACTCTGAGGGAAGATAGGAGAGATGAAGAACAGAGATGGGACAATTATTTTTAACATGCAAGTGTTTGATGTGGCTCTGATTCTGATGTTACTGTGGAAACAAGTGTGATGATTCAGTTTAAAWATGTAGAAAACCTGCAGGAACTGTTCCTTTGTGTTTTTCTGTTTTTTAAAACGTGCTCATGTTGTCTGTCAGCCTGAAAGAAGTGTAATGGACATCTTATCAGTACGAATAGACACCGTGTGTGTGTGTGTGTGTGTGTGTGTGTGTGTGTGTGTGTGTGTGTGTGTGTGTGTGTGTGTGTGTGTGTGTGTGTGTGTGTGTGTGGTCCATGAACAGAATGCTGACAGCACTGTGATGGGATGATAATGTGTGTTCTTGTCGGAGACACACAAAGTGATGGACAGGCCTGGTTCTTCTTGTTATCCTGATCATCTGTCCAGTTTGATTGACAGTTCAGAGCTCCTCTGCTGTCTTTACCCCCTGTTTACTCAACCCTCCTCCTGCAGGATGTTTGTGAAAACCTGACAAGAGTCTGTAAACTCTGTGCCTTGTCTAAAAAACAATCATATTTAGGTGATCTTTTTCTTCAGCCTATGTGACAAGAACACAGTTGTCCTGATCAGATTTTACAGTTTTTCTTAAAGATATTTAAAGTTTTTCTAGTTGGACTTTGGCTGCATTGTTTAAACTCGTTTACGTCCGGTGGTCTTACCTCAGCATGTCAGCAGATTGTGGAAGCCCCTTCTCTACAAGCGCAGTTCTACTCTGATTCGGTTCTGTTTGGTTCTGCTCAGGTGCGTGTGTCTCCATTTAAGTGTGGTTATGGGTGGACCAATTGCAGCGGCTATATCTGTTGTGTTAAAAAAAGGCGGTTGTGGTTTTACCGTTCAGACGTTACTTTTTATTAACTATTTATTTTGCTGCGGTGCTGTTTATAAATGCTTGTGTAACCATGGGCRGACAGCTCGTTCAAAAACTCGGCTGTTCAGCTTCGTCTTCTTCACCTCACTCCAGGAAGTGTTTGCAAAAAGCTTAGACCATGGTTTTATCACTGCTTTCTCCATGTCGCTGTCTCACATTGCACACTCATATTCCAAAATAAACGTGGTGCTCCCCACATTTCCTTTGTCAGTCAATCCCAGAGCTAATATAAGTGTGCCATACTCGCTTCTACCTGTTTAGAACCACCAGAGAGGAGATACTGAAACATACAGTACGGTTGAGCACTGTTGGAACCTAATGGCGCATTTGGCCGAGGCCGAACAGAGCAGAAATGCATACAAGCGAGTCAGTGGAGGCGGGGCTTTACAGATGATGGAAAGTYTTTCAAAATAATGATAAATGGTTTGAACTTATATAACGCCTTATCAAGTCCACTTGGAAMCTGAGACATGGCTCACTGTGTGACAAGTTTTCATCTAAGAACTCTTTGTGACCTTGTTGGTGCTGAAATCTATTTTATGTGTCAAACTCTGTTACGTTTGGTATTTTTCACTCATTCTACTAAAGAAATTGACACAAACTGTATTTCTGTGACAGGCTGCTGCATGTTCACACTGCCAAACGTTACCCTCATCTGACTTTTTTTTAAATGATGATCTGAACATAACAAATCTGATTATTTATTTCCAAATCCAACCCAGGTCTGTTTTATGTGTGGTACTAAATCAGATACATAACCAATGTTTCTCAAGGGGACCTTGGTCTGAAAGATCATCTCATTACATCAGATTTTTACGTCACAGGTAGTGGTATACAGATCGATCTCATACATGTCAACCCCTTCAGATGTTTACCTGTTTAATGAGCCTCAAATTTTTGTAATTTTTGCAAAAAATCCACATTAAACACACCGTGTGTGGTAGTTGTGGGGGGGGGGGATGCAGGCGGACTGCTGGCCGCCGAGGTGACAGTACCTGCAGCAGGAAGAAAGGAGGGTGGAAGGACTTATTTCTAGCAACATATTGTGTTGGAAGATGGTTATTTGATGTTATTTATAGATTTTTTTTAACATCCTACAGGGTCTGACATGTTAAATAAATTTGAAATTTAGTTTTTGTTTTAAGCATAAAACTTGGAAAAAATTGTGAGAAATACATCCGTACACCTGCAAAATGATGGAAAATCCATGTAAATTACGGACAACTTGACATGTATGTGATCCTGATATTAATATCATCAATACCAACACCATGCAGTTTAAAGCTCGGAACCCTGCTTGTTTTTGGGTAAAGAACAGAAGCCCAGTTGCTTTGTCTTTTTTTAAGCCAGCTGGATTTGTCATGTCCTGGATGACTGAGAATTTACACCAACATGTTAATGGCATACCAACATGTTACATCAGCACTTGCATGATGGAATCAATCCATGCGTTTTTCTACTTTCAGCACACTAGGGCTGGGCGATATGGCTGAAAAATGTATCACAATTAAGTTCATTCATATCAGTCGACATTGATAATTATTGATTAGTTTTACCTGTTTGAAATCAGGACCAGAAGAAAAAAGTCTGATTATTTCTGCCAAACTGGTGATGTGACCTTTCCTCTTTTATCCACCATTTCCCCTCGATCTGTTGCATTCATTTTCTCCTTTCACTTCACGTTGTCCTTTTA
>NW_013952834.1:144515-146613 GCF_001266775.1 Austrofundulus limnaeus
TATATATACAGTTCTGAGGCACAGTGTTGAAACTTGAAACTGCTGCTACACATGTTATTCATCAGGTTGTTGGTAGCTTACCAAAGAGTGACTGAGATAGTTGATGCCACCAAGCTTGATTAGCTGGGCTGTGAGAGGTCGAGTGATCAAAGCCTTTCCTCTGCCTACATCCCCCAGAATGTATGTAGTTCTGGATCAGAGTTCAGTGAAATGATCAACATTCTATCAGATGTGTTTTCTGTTGATATTGATCACGTCTATCGCGATATTTACCATTATTGATAATTCATCCAGCCCTACGATTTTCCTGTTCCAARTGGATGATTCTGCAACTGAGTGGGCAGGAAGCAGCAAGATCAAAYGTAGACATCGAATGAAACAATCATTACAGATACTAATTTAGTCAGCTCTGATTACACAACAACTTCAGAATTGAGATGCTAACATGATGTCACATCTTTTTCTGCTAGTCACTTCAGGGTGGACTGTTCACACTGGAGTCTGGTGGAGGTTATTTTTGAATTATTTAAATAATAATGTGAATGACCTCACAACATTGGATCTGAGCAAAAAATCTGAATTGAGCATTAAGACCTGCAGGGTAGTCTTTAGTGCCTAAAGGTGTTGGAAAATTAGTGTTTTGTTAATTGTCTGTTATAGAGTACGTCAACACAATACTGGTTCATCCCTCACATGTCTGAACGATCATGGGTCAGAATAAGATGGCTTATAGAAAAAACATACTTTTGTAAATAGGTGCAAAAGCTCCCACAACCAGTTTAAAAATCAACGTCTGCCTTCTTGGATGCAAAAAAAAAAAAAAAAAAAAAAAAAAAAAAAAAAAAAAAGATGAATCTGGACATTTGCACAGTGCTGTAAATAAAATCCTAATTTTCAGACTGTGTACCTCCCTTGGTTTTTCATTCTCCAACCTCTTYACTCCTGTCTTTTTCCTGTCGTCACGCTGCTGATCTCTCCTTTGCTGCTTTATCTCCTCACACAAAGCAACCTCTTCATCTTATTGTCCTGCTGCTGCGATCTACCTTTTATTCTCAGTGATGAGGGGTGAGCAGGTCAGTTTTTATTTATTTATTTATTTTTTGGGTTGGGGGGTGGGCTCCTCATTAGCTGGGACTGTGCATGTGTGCATGTATGTGAGAGAAGTGTGCCTCACAGGTGTAGAAAAGATAAGAGCCCCATAGTCTTTGTGAGAAGTCCAGAACTACCATAAATGTTAAAAATGTAATGTAAATCAACTATATTTAATATACAGTAGGACTGGGACTTTAACACGTTAATTACAACTAATTACTGAAAAAAAAACATTTAAAAATTAGACTTAACTCATTTTCAAATTAAATCCAACAAATTTGCTGTGGTGACACAGGTTGCAGTGGTCTGTAGCTTTTATTTTTTTTAAATTATTGATTATGTCATTTTCCTGAATATAAATTAAATTGAAGTAATTGGAATGAATATATGAGATGAAAAATTAGCATTTTTATTTTTTAAGTTTAGTTATTTTTATTCATAACTTCAGCTGTCAGTTTATCAGAATTGCAAATTTTTGCTTATTGTGTCAAATGTTGCTATTTGACAAATGTAATTAAATGTTTGTAATCAAGATGAATTATTTAGAAGCTCTGTAATGTCTTTTTGTGTCCCAGCTCTGAGATATACACATTAACAGCTGGTAGTCAGGTTTCTGCATATTTAACATATATTAAAATGTAAATATTATATTTTATTTATTTATTTTTAAAACCTTTTATTTAACCAGGTAGATCTCATTGAGATGAAAAACTCTTTTTCAAGAGAGACCTGGCCAAGAATGGCAGCAGCACACAAACATTACAAAATTCAAAAGTACATATATTAAATGGCAATCAAATACATCGTGAAAGTTAAAGGAAAAACAAGAAACACGCATAGAAGGTCATATATATCTAAAATAGAGTACAAAATCAGTTAAAACATTTACATTTACATTTTAGAGCAGGGCTAATCAACTGGTGTCCAGCCCAAGATTACTTTTTCTTGATTTAATTTAAAAATAGATTTAAAATCTATTGCATATTTTAAATGGATGATTTAATGC
>NW_013952834.1:148253-156015 GCF_001266775.1 Austrofundulus limnaeus
GTGTGTGTGTGTGTGTGTGTGTGTGTGTGTGTGTGTGTGTGTGTGAGTTTCCCAGGTGGAGCTGGATAAATGAATCCAGAGACATGACAAAAGACAGCTGCTAACATGTCACTGTGGTGCTGAGAGCAAAACATTTTACTCTCCTCATGTCTGTCTTTTATTTGAACTACAAACTGCTGCAGATGTCATATTGAAATACTGTAAACAGTCAGATTCTTATTACAGTACAGAAATGTCATTATCTGCTAAAACCACTGTTGGTCAGTTATCTTTAACAAAGGAACAGTTCAGACCCTCTGAAGTGTTTTCTGTTGTAGGAGTCAGAGTGTTTTAAACAGATGAACTAACAGTTGAACACCAGAACAGATRTCTAACTTCTGTTTCATAAAACCTCACAATGTTGTCAGTCATGCTGGTTATTCATGTACTGAACAGTGAAGCCAGTTCCTTTACTGTTCAGTACATGAATAACCAGCATGACTGACAACATTGTGAGGTTTTATGAAACAGAAGTTAGATATCTGTTCTGGTGTTCAACTGTTAGTTCATCTGTTTAAAACACTCTGAGCTCTTTTGGGTTTGACACTAAACTATGAAGCAGAGACAAGAGAGCACCATTTCAGCCACCACTTCCAGGTGTTTTCATCTGGATCAGTTATATAACCTAAAATAAAGTAATATCTGGGTTTCAGTCATGGATTTGATGCTGCGCAAAGGTGGTGAGATTTCAAATGGAGGGCGGGAAGTAAAACGTATATGGAAGAAACCGTTGTAGAGGGTCCGTTTTGTACAGATTTAGATCCAGTTTCAAGACAGATACCAGCAGTTAGTTAACATATGTTGGACATGACCCGTATCTGATGAAGATGGATGAGTTTTCGATTGAACCTAAAGATTTGCCGTCAAACAAGGCTGTGGTTATCACAAACTATCTTTATAAAACTGGCGTACGCACAAAATGAGCCCAGAAACTTGTGTATGCCACTTTTCACACAAAGGTTGTGATTTATAAAATCCAAACTTGACGTGAAAATGTGCGGTGCCTCAGCCAGCTCTGACCCATGTGTACGCTCATTTTGGAGACGGGAAGCTGTGACACAGATGGTGAAGTGAGGAATTAGAGCCACACTGTGTAATGATCACTGTCAGATATTTGATTTCTCTTCATTATCAGACTTAGATTTTTTAAGACTTTAGCTTTCTTAACAGAATTATTTATGCTTCTGCTGCTGAGCCAGAAGAACCCTTGAAATAAAAAACTGAAATCTTAAATAAAAGTTCACGTAACTCATTGATTTCTTTCCTCCTCCTCAGACGACCCGGACCCACAGACCCCTCTCCGACAAGAGACATTTCAACAGCACAACAGCAAAAGTCAGGCTTTGGGTACTCGCAGGGCGCACCCCTCGCCAGTGTGGATGTTATAAAAAGTTCACTTTTTAAAATCTGTATTTCTCACGTGTGCTGGGCTGTGGGGATGTGTAAGGGGGTGAGGAGACGATCAGCTGCAGATAACAGAGCAGGCAGGGTGGGGAGGACTGGGGAGAAGAGTGGTGAATTTATTTCTAACTTTATCTGACTTATTTAATTTTGTTTTTATTGTTTTTATCGTCCTGCAGGCTCTGAGAGAAAATTAATTTGAAGCTGAGTTTTTGAAATATATCGTTAGATTGCTCTAAACATCTGCCTGCAAAATGAGGGAAAATCTGTGTCAGTTACAGACATTCTGTTCACGTGAGCAGCTAACACATTCTCACTCCTGACTCGTCAACATATTGACGCTTTTCCAAAGTTCCCTCTGCATCTTATTTTAACGCTCCAGGTGACCCCCTCGCGCCAGTCCTTGCCGCCTGTGGCTTTTCCGGGTTGCGCCACCAGGGGTCTTTGGGTCTGGGGTCTGAGGTTAATATGAGGGATCACGATGAATGGTTAAGTTTAGGTACTGGGACCAGGGATAGGATGTCTACAACGAATGTTATGTAATTTTAGGCTTTGGAACACGAAGGTGACGTGAATTTCCTACATTTTCTAAAAATGGGTAATTTTAGGTACTGGGGTCAGGGACAGGATGTCTAAAGTGAATAAAGGTAATTTTAGGCTTTGGGACGGTAGTTTTTGTGCATTTTCTACACTTTCAGAAATTATGACAACAGATTCCGTCCCATCTTGTCAAAAAAAATGAGACAAGGGGAGTACCCGACACGTCAAAATCGGATGCAAAGGGAACTTTGGAAATGCATCAATATGTGACGACTCGGGAGTGAGAATACCTGTCATCCTCCAGACTCACGACAGAGAGTGAGTCTGAGTCGGCCAATCACTTTTTGACACTGATCAGCTGACTGATTTAAATACATCTTAACATTCATGAGGTACTTTGCATTGACTGTTTATGGTTGAGTGTGGGCGTGCAGAGGGTAGAACCTGAGGCGGGACCTTGTGTGCAAATTCTGAGGTGCAGCTGTGATCTATAAATGAAAAGTGCACAGAAACATACATACGTACGGTTTTATAAATCTGAATTTTTTTTGGCAAATGCCATTTTTGCCTTTTGGCCATACATTCACTTTTAGTATGGTTTCCACACAATCCTTTATAAATCCGACCCCTGGTCGTTTAGACGTCTTATTACAGCAGACAGCAGGTGAAAGCCTATAAATGTCTGGAGGTTTTATAACTTTTTATTCAGTGAGTGGGTCTACAACCTTGGTACCAAACGGCTCCACAATGAGTATAGTTTGGTCTTAGCAGAGTGAGTGTTTGTTCTTGTTTTATAAGATGCTAGCAGTAGAAGCTGTAATGTAAACACCTAGCAACACGTAACAATGACGTTAGCCTGACAGCCGTTTTAGTTCCAAAGTAGACCTCTCTCAGTGTCAAGTGAAACACCTCTGAAGACCTGGATTATTGCAAAGAAGGATGGAGGGGAGTTACGGTGCACAGCGCTGTGTCTTCTGAATAAATGAAAATGATTTAACACAGKTGTTTATACTTTTAGCAGCTCTTTTTATTCCACAGCTGACCTGCTAAAAATGACAGATTTTCTTTTCTGGATCTCTGACAGACGGACTTCAATCTCTGAACTCGTAAAGTTTTTCTTTTTACTGTTTTCGCTGTCATTTTCATGAATGGACACTTCCTGATATCTGAGGCAGGAAACATAGCCTTATATGGTGTTTTTGGGGTGGTAATTATGCTAATCTCCTCTCGCGTGCACGAGCAGCTGGATACGAAAAGGTGTAATTTACGCAGCTCATTTACACACTTTTCCTGAAGATAGAAGAGTTTGTTGAATCTGACGTGACATGTTCGTACGAACCCTTTGTACGAACAAAAGTAAGAGAAATTTAGGATAAGAATACGAACATGTTCTTGTATGAGGCCCAATGTTCCCATAAACTGTAGGATGTTCTTTAGATTTTCCATCACTGAAGCTCGTCTTTGTCTCATCAGTTCAGAAAACTTGGTCCCTGATTTTTTATTTTAAATATTTTTCGGACTGTCTCTGTACCTTTTTTTTTTTATTGACAAATTCCAGCCTGGCCTTCCTGTTCTTCTTACTAATGAGTGGTTTTGATCTTGTAGGATTGATGAAGTCGTTCTGTAATTGTTGCTGATGTCGGTAAAATTGTTTTAGGTATTTTTCTTCAAAGCTCTCGTAGTATTTCTGTCGTCAGCTGCTTATGGCTTCCTTGGTCCTGTTACTGAGGGCACCAGCGATTGGTTTCTTCTTCAGAACAGTCCAAATGCTTAGACAGTTTCACAACTGCTAGTTTTCCCACCCATAGACAGCTTTCTAGTTTTTCTGGTTTCACCTGGAAATAAAAGCTGAAGCTGTCTCGTCTCATTTGAGTTTGTCCTCAATAGATGTCAAACTCAAAATAGTTGGCTTCACCGTTCTCATAACTTTGTATGTTAGATTACCAGAAGACTAAATCCTTCTCAGCTGTGAGTATGAATGGTTGTCTGACTTGTTGGTCTCTATGATGGACTGGTGACCCCTCCATAGGGTCCCCAACCTCGTGCACACTGACCACTGGAGTTGGATTCACTGTTGACAATTTTCAGTCCATTTAATTCAAATCATTTCAGTTTATTTATAAAGTGTCAGGTCACAACAATTGTTGTCTCAGGGTACTGTACAAAAAAATAAACAATAAATCTAAAGTAGCCAGCAGACTGCGCCTAATCTTTGCTTAGTCACAGTCTCCCATCCTGAGCAGCACACCTGCAGCAGCGGAGAGAAAAAACTCCCCCTTAACAGGAAGAAACCTCCAGCAGAAGCAGGCTCAGGACAGGCGGCCATCTGCCTCGACCAGCTGGATTTGAAACAGGTTAGAGAATATTTCTCAGCATTGTAAATAAAACAGCAGAAACAAAACAAAAATGTATGTTCAGCTGAATTAAAAAAAATTCAGCTGCATCACTCAACTAACTCTGGTAAATCTTGGCTAACAAAAGATCAGTTCATATGTTTTGTAAAAAAAAAAGTACACCAGCTAAAACAATCCTCCTGTCCAAATATCAACACTCTAGGTCTAACAGCATCAGTAATTTCCATAAAGCCCTCAGCCTTCCTACCATTCAGAATGCATCTTGCTCTTGCGATAATTTGCTGTCATTTGTTTATTTTTAGACCACATGTGGAGCTGGTTGGGTCTTGTCCTCATGTGCCTCTATTATCTTGTTGTACAAGATACTGTGGTTTGTTGGACATGTCTTCTTGAAGCCAAACTGCTTCCAAATTATTGAAGTTATTTTTTGTGTTTTGTCAAATGAGGCTATTATATGTAGTGGTCACCTAGGGGTGAAATAAACAGTTCCACCTGTCTTTGACCTTAGTCTCAGAAGACCTCCTTCACAGAGACAGAACTCTGTTGAAGTTAGTCATAACAGGTTTTCTTAGACAGTAAAGAAAGAGACATTTTCTTCTTATTAATCAGATAATAAACATAATAATCTTCTTTTATTCATAATTTTATCAATGTATAATAAATAAAACACAAAAAGAATGTTATTAAAATGTTTTATTGTGCTTTGATGTAAATCACTGCTTGAACTTTAACCATGAAACCACAGTAATTGATTGTAGATTTTTAAGTTTACATATTTTACTTAACTAAACTTTGCATTATGGTTAAGCTTTATTTTGAAACATTTTATAGTTATTTTTATCTGAATCATTATAATGAATGTTTTATATGAAATAATTCATTTTTAAGTTTTCAGTAAATCATTCTTTTTGTTCTTTAAAGTGCCCTCAGCAGAGAGCAGGTCAGAACGAGCTGTACGACTGTGCAGACGTCAACAATTTTTAAAACAACACCTGGCAGTGCTTAATAAGCTTCCTCTCTTTTGAACTAACATCTCTAAACTAAGAGTCGGTCTGTTTATTTGAGTTGGAAAGCGAATGCTCTTGTGCTTCACGAAGACGCAGCTGACTCTCTGAGGAGAACCAGCCTGACTGTGAGGCTTACCCAGTGAGTCAAAGGGAACCTCTCAGCCTAGACCAGACCAACACTCGGTCTTGTCTATTTTGAGCTTACCAAAGTTACTCACAGAGAAACTTTTGTTTTGAAACTTCCGAGCGCAAGTTTTTTATTTTTGAGAAGGATACAGAAAAGTGCCTCGTCTCTGATCTTCCAGTGAAAACAGCCCAGAAGATGCTGAAGGAGTAACGTAAATAGCCTGGAAAGTGTCCGACTGGATGAGGTTCCGAGAAGTTCTTCACCAGTTGGACGATGTTGTGGAATAATTATGTCTGTATCACCTTGACACTGTCCACTGTTCATATCTTGTGATATCCTCTGGACGTCATCATCAAGTTGACCTATTTTCACGTATCAGGATGAGGCAGGTTATGATTGGTTGTTCATTATCACATGATGTTAGCTGACAGTATATCATTGCTTGGCAGCCAATAACGGGCGGGCCACATCCAACAGACTTCTTGATTGTTTTCTGTTTAATGTCTGTCCATAAATAAATGACTTTATGAACATACCCGCAAGACCATTTGTCTTTTTAACACCCTTTCGCCGTGTTTCTGCCCATCTTGCCGCGACAGACGATTTTTCCTCTGACTTGAGCCGTGGTGGTGAAACTAACCCCTGTTAAGGTAACTGAGCGTACCTGAGGTTTGGCTGAATCCATTGAGAGACGTATGCCCTTTCTGGTTAAAATCAACATTCTTTAAAGGATAAAATTAAAACTAACTAATCCTCTTCCTCCTCCTTTCTTTCCTCTTAAACCTGCCCTGCTAAAACTTAAGAAAAAGTGCCACAAACAAATGGTTTATTAACATCTAAACCTAAAAGTTTGTCGTTAAACTTTTTATAGGAAATTAATCTCACAATAAGCTGTACATTAGTGATTTAATTGATTCTGTAAATAAATAAATGATCACATTTATTTTAGACCAACTTAAACTCACTGAGTACGCTCATCTTATTGTGTGTTTTTTCATTCATTTTTTAATAAAGAAGATATTACCGAAAAGAAGAACCCGTGAATTTCCTTATACTTTTTATTATATTAAGGTGTAGTAGAAATCACTACACATATCTCACTCAGGTGTTGATGCGCTGAGAAATATTGTGAGATGATACATTTTTTTGATGGAATGGGACAGTCCTGGTCCACGTGTACTGTAAAGAATCATGTGATGGTCAAACAGTTGACCTGTGTTTCATTCTTTCAGGCTGACTTTATTTCAGCAGGCCAGGTGGCCATATTCTGAAGGACTTYAATAAAATCTAGACTCATACTTGCAAACTTGTCACTTTTTGACAAAATYTGCCAGTTTCAAAACAAAAGAGTTCCGTTACGTGAATCATCTACATGCGAAGAGTTTTTTTGGGGTGGGGGGTGGGGGGGAGCTGGCACAATTTTCCATTGACTTGTTTCAGAAACACAGTGGTTGTCTTCACTATAGAAGATCTTTGGTGGAATCAAGCTGGATGGTCTATCTTCACTGTGATTAGCGAAATGACTTGTGTTTAAGACAATGGGGTTTCTTTACCAGTGGGGGGTGAAGTTACCATAATAACTCTATGTTGGCTATAAATCAMAACTTTTTAGCTATCAGAACATGTCTGATTTTTTTTTCTGATTGCACAAATGAGTATTAAGTTACAGTAAATATAGGAGCTTGAAAAAATTATCATGAGACAGACCCAGCCACAGACTGGTTTCATAAATTAATGCTTTTTTTTGTCAAAGTTTGGGTAAATCTATTCATTGTTCAACCATTGAAAATGAAGTGRAACTCTTTTGTGTAGGGCAGAATGTGAATGTTGGTTGGGGAGGGGTTTTTCCTTTTTTGTGTACAGTATGTGTGTGGGTGTAGCTGGTTGTGGGGGTAATTTAAATGTCTAAAAAGTTCCAAGAAACCTGAGCAATTKAATCTTTAGTTKCCRAGGCTGTGTGTGAGGGTTGAAGTTGGATTCACTGCTTATTTTTCAAAAACATGATTTTAGCTCTGACTTTTCGTCATTAGYTCATGATGGAGAGCCACTAAGTAGAATGTTAAAACACTGTAAAGAATGTACCAAACAGAGTAAGGCAAGTTGTATATTTAGTTTTCGTGTTAGTAGATTTCTCAGGGTAGCCTGTTTTGTTATAAACTCATGATCACTGTGTAAAAAAATAAAATAAAACAATATTAAAGGGGCAATATCATGCATGTAAAATCAAATTTTTGAGTTTTATATCATGTTATAATGTTATACTCTCATAAAAAAACATGCCCAAAGCCTTGCTC
>NW_013952834.1:156264-159591 GCF_001266775.1 Austrofundulus limnaeus
CCCCGGCATCGAAATGGGCGAGACAGAAGCGAAGGTGGTTCTTAAAGAGACAGAGGTCAATTTCAAGGCATTTAGAAGGGGAAGTGATGAGAAGATAAGTTTATTTTCTATTTAAACATAAAACAGCATTTTATGTTACGTTAATAACAACTCAAGGTGACATAAATACTTTATTATGGTATAGTATTTAAACGTATGCCTGAGAAACACATAATATTGCCCCTTTAAAGTATACAATTTTCATATATGATCTCAGTTGTAAGTCACTCTTCTACCTTTCAAGAAATATACAACAACTTTATATTTGTATTACTCAGGAATGTTGTGTTTAGAACAGTGCACTTGAAATGGATGGAAAATGAATAGTTTTAAATAGATTTTTGAATAGACACCCCCCCCCCACACACACACACACACACACACTCCCTACCCCACATGCTAAGTTTGCCACTTTTTTCATCCCTTTTAGGTTTGCAGGTGTGTAAACTACAATCAGACATCAGAGTTTCTCCTGATGTAGAGGTTTAAAATTCACCGGTGCACCTTCGGCTTGTGTCTGTCAAGCTATTGGGTTAGTTTGATCAAAAGATCTGTCAGAGTTTTTGTATATTTATTTATTCATTCAGTCATTCGTTCATTCATTCATTCGTTCATTCATTCATTCATTCAAATTTTTAATTTTACTGCTCATGCTTTCTTGATGCCATCATAATCTGCTCCAAACCCAACCTGTGGACTAGATGGGCACATCCTGGGATGGTATTCTATGTCTCTGAGAGGAACAGGAACTGTCTTCTTTAGGAGGCAAATTAAATCAAAGGGTTAGTTAGGGACTAAATCCCTAAGCCTTAAATCATTGCACTAAACAGTCACRTGCTCTGGCTTTTATTTTGATGGGCTGCTTCCACCAGTGGAYATTGGCTGCTTTGTGTAAAAAAATCTAAAGGTTCGTTGTCAACAAGATGGCAGCAGAACTTAAAGTGTTATTCAAGTCATCTATTGAAAATTCATGTATTTTTTTTCATACCACAATATTGCAAGGTTAGAAAAAAATTGTAATGTCAGTTCTTTTCACAATACTGCACAGCCCTACTTAACAAACTGCTGACAACCTATAAATAAAATAATTTCTATGTGTACAGAGACATAAATGTGTAATGTGTGTGGATGCTCAATAGATACATTTTGTTCTCTTTATACAATCTATTCCAATCTAATGGGATGCAGAGCGAGCGTTGAGCTGCTGTGATAATGTCTGTCACTGTGGGCATAAAGAGAAAAAGATAGAGAGCCTTTTTCCCCATTTCACATGCCAGGCAACTCCCAGTGGCCTCTCTGTTGACACAGCTTCCACAATAGAGACTAAAGGCCTCCCAATGCCTCCTATTATAATCCTAACCCCAGGCGGAGTCGCTGCCGTACAGGGTTACCCAGTGCAGGCCATCCAGCTTTGGCCAAAGCCGCCCAGAATATTATCCTGGATATATAAGACTACCCCCCCAAGCCCTCTAACCATGCTGCATTGTTCACGTCATTCTGCTCCCACAATGGGATATCACACTTTGGAAGTAATTTTCAAAAAAAAAAGAGGAAGCCAATCAAAAATAAAGGCACTTATTGTTTTCTCTTTTGACACACATTGCTGAGCTACCCAGCCCCTCCCTCATCTGTTGCTTTCTCTGTGTAGCCCTAAACCCCGGGCTTCATTCGCGGCCATTATACGAACAAATTAAATAAAACTCAGTATGGGATAGAAAGGGAAAGGAGAGCCTCGCTGGCCATCGGCTGGTGGCGTTGAGAGGGAAAGTCTGAGACGTCAGAGGAGATTTAAGGAAGGCAGGGGATGGTGCAGAGAGGAAGGGAAAATAGCTGCAAAGAACCAGAACATAGTTAACTTGCTCCTAGGTTCTGCTGCCTTTGGAAGGCATGGAACTATTAGCCTGAAAGAAAACTGTGATGGAAAAGGGATGATTCAAGTAAAGCAGGATGTTAGGTAAACAAAACAAATGACAGATCTTGCCTCATCTTTGGTGGACTAATTACCTAATTTTGGAGAACGAGCACTCATAACGGCTGCATGGATGAAAGGTATGTTACTGCTGCTGGCTCGAAGGTGTGTCTGTTGGGTGGTTTGGATTTGCTAAATAGACGTGGAGTTAGTATATWTTTTTTTTCTGTGAAACATACAATGCACGTCAAAGCTACAGCTGAAAACGAGTCTAATGCAATCTTTTGACCATGAGACAGAAAAGAGATTTTCAAGACATGATTAGAGCACAAAAGTCCTGAACGTTGGAAGGAAAAATAACATAATTGCATCCACTTGTAGCAGCGGGACTCTGCACAGCACCACTRTTCGAAACATAAATGTTCAGTGAGAAATGTTTTGGAGCATGGCTGTTTGATGGCTGTGTTTTTCTGAATTGAAAGAACAATGTCCTACCCCYTTCACCCCAATCACCTTTTCTGACAGACTGGGTTCATGGAAGGACTTGTGGAGTTCCTGAACTGCTTTTATTCTGATTTATATGAAGATTTTTAATCTGCATCATTAAAAAATATTGTTCAAATACCACTGGACAGAAAGAACACTAAGATTATTTTTTAACATTTGTCAGCAACCTAAATGAAGACAAACTTGGCTTTGGTTCTGAGCTTATTGTGGTATAGTTTGTGAGTGAAAGTACTCCAGGGATTGTGAGGGAAGGCCCGTGGATGCAAACTCTAACAAATCACATCTGCATAAGCTGCTTGTTACCTTCCAGATAACCTTTCCCTTGCTTCTAGTGTGAGAAGTTGGTATCAGAGTTATTTGTGCTCCTATTCTTAGCAGAAATAATACTTTTTATTAAAGTGTCTATTTCCCTGACAGTGCCATTTACAGTGGAGGAAATTCTTTAAAACCTTTCACAATAAGAACCCCAAACTAATGCAGGGAGTAATGAACTGAAAATATTACAATGTTTGATGTTCTTTAAAATAGCTAACAGTACCTTATAAACACAATGCTGAGTCTGTGTCCATGCTACAGACTGTCACTTATCCACTAGGTGAAATATTGACAATGATTATTGACAATATTGTGCACACAGTAAATATCGTTTTGTGTTTGCTCTGAAGACTATTCTATGGGTTACCTGGGTTAAATTAGTGTTTTAGAATTAGTTCTTGCTAAAAATTTCAGTGAATTAGTGCTTTAGGGTTAGTGCAACTAATTTTTAGATTAGTGCAACTCAACACTGCTAAACTTAAATACAAGAAGAAATTGCTTAATAATAATAATAATAATAATGATGATGATGATGATGATGATGATGATGATGATGA
>NW_013952834.1:159857-167637 GCF_001266775.1 Austrofundulus limnaeus
GACAGGCTCTGGTATCATGGCTACCTGGCAACAGAGCTGAAAAGTGTGGGATCATTTTAAGAAAATGAAAGAGAAACATGTACAACCCAATCTGTGCCTTCCACAGCAATTATTTTTAGTTAGCATATAGCTAAAATCTAACCATGGTTATATAATAGCAGCTGCATTCTGGCATGATAAGCTCTGTGTTTTATATTCAATTAACGTTTGATCTGATTAGTTGACTAATAAAAAAAAAGGGTGATTAACCGACTATAAAAATAATCATTTGTGGCTGCCCTACTGTTTATGCAAACATTTCAGGTTGTAATTGTACRTTTCTCATGTCTTCAACATATTTTAGGAAAACCATGGCAATAATAACTTGCAAGCAATCACAATGCAAATCTTTCATAGTTTAATCTTCATTGTGTAAAATCTTAAAAAGACTAAGATGAAACCAAGTGTGTTTTGTTGAAACAGTTTCCAGATAATGTGGCTCCGAACTGCTATCCTGTACATGGTTGAAACATTTACAAATACTGTACAGTAGTTAAAATGAGCAGATGGAGACAGGATGGAGAGGAAGCGAGGRCTGATGGTTGGGGAAAAAAAGCAGAAGGAACTTCACTTAGAAAGGGAAGAAGAAAAGGTTATGAAGGGAGGGGAGAAAAGGGCAGGTGGAGAACTGCTCTTTAGGGTCTTTGAAAGCAGCTGGTCCTGGTTTGAAGCTTGACCCCCATTTAGGATGAGCGAGAGACATTGAGACGAACTGTAAGGGACGGGAGAGCTAGACTCCTCAGCCCCACTCTTAAAGGCCCTCCACAGGAAGTCCTCATTCTTCCCCGGAGCAGACACCCCGCACCAACAGCTGCGAAAAAAGCCCTCATTTAGGCTGAGTGGAGGGGGGGAAGACGTGGAAAGAGTGGACCCCCATCCTCCTCTGAGGGGGGGCCCCGATATCAAAACCTCCCCACAGCAGGAAAGACAAAAATGTCAGCAAGAAGGAAGGCTGTCTTTTATCATTTCATTTGGCTATTGATTTGTGTGCGCGCTTGTAAAAAGCCTATTTGACCTTTTCTTGAATTTCTAAGTTGAATCAAACATCGGCCGATTTTTGTCACTTATTGATAAGATCTATATGAGTAGAAGAGTCTCACATGCACCACGTTCTGCTAGTGAGTCCAAAAAATGGATGAAAAAAAATGGTCAGAACTCGTCTTTTTCAGACGTTCCGTTTATTTTCAGGCTGTGAAAACCAATGAAGTCGATTTAGACAAAGTTCTTCATTACGTTTCCAAATGGAAACTAAGTAAAACAGGAAAACGTAATGAAGGACATTGTGTAACTGGTTGAGTAAATGTTAGATCCAGTATTGTATTTTTACACATTTTGATCATTGCAGTCTTAAGTTTAAAACAGAGAATGAGAGTTGATGTGTCATCATGTGTTCTTTCTGTCTGTATAAACAAAAGTTGGTTACGTTAATGTCTGACGTAAAAGTTACCACCTTCAGGGGTGTAACCTGGAAGAGATGTACAATATAAGGTCAGTTCATTATTATTGAGTGGAAAGGAGAAGAATTTTAGAGTTGTGCAGAGAGTCTCTGGAACAGACTGGGCTGTTTTGGTTTTGGTTTCCTGATACGAGCTCAAGGCTTTTGACTCTGAGGCCTGTGCTGTGTCCTGCTGTATGGAGATGATTGGAGTCAGATGAGAATAAAGATTTTTAAAGATATCCCAGTGGGTTTCTGCTATTATTCAGACTTCCTTTTTTGAACGATGATTTCTACAATAAAATAAATCCTGCGCGTCTTCTTTGTGCTTTCATGAGTTTCTGCCTCGGTTGACAGAACGTTCTGGTCCACGGACCAATTTTCAGACGTGTCAGTAAAACTCGGCCATTGCAGATCTGAGTGGGATTGGGGGTCAAACAGGATTAGCTGCTCTCGGTCCGCTGACACAAACTAAAACACACAAAGGTATTTGTCCTGCAAAATAAAAGTTGTGGTTTTAGTTTGACAGAAAGGATCCAGCAGACATTGCTTCAGAATTTTGGACCCGTTTTACCACAACTGCTGATACTTCAGGTTAAAGTGACAGTTCAGATCTTTACAAGTTGTTTTACATCAACAAATCTCATCATCTTGTTTGTTTGATTTTTCACAAAACGGAAGCGTGAAACCTTCGAGACTGGAACAGACAAGAGAAAGAAAAGCTTATTTCATTTTCAAGCTACTGGCTAATGGGCTAAGCTAGAGGTCTCTGTCAGCAGGAGGCGTAGAAGGCTGCAGACAACAAAAAGAGGCAGTCAAGTCAAAACGCTGAAGCTTCCTTGTAAAATTGGACAGTCTTGACACAAGGGAAACTGTTATTAGAGAGACAATATCATGTCCGATTTTGACAGCAATCGGTTCGCTGACCCGGATTTCAGCAATCCTTTTCAGGATCCTTCAGTGACCCAGGTGACACGGTCTGCCCCTCCTGGTGGTCTGGAGGAATATAACGCGTTCACAGATGCCAGAATGGCAGCACCGGGAAATACCCCCAAACCTGCTCCTGCAACTTCCCAGAACACACAGCCTGCCATCATGAAGCCAACAGAAGAGCCTCCAGCTTACTCACAGCACCAGACTCAGGACCAGGCACGTGCTCAGGCTAAGTTGTTGAGAAGGCAGGAGGAGTTGGAGAAGAAAGCTKCAGAGCTTGATCATCGGGAAAGAGAGTTACAGTCCCACGGAGTGGCAGGAGGACGTAAAAACAACTGGCCTCYTTTACCAGAGAAGTTTCCCATTGGCCCGTGTTTTTATCACGATATTGCTGTGGACATCCCTATAGAGTTCCAGAAGACCGTGAAGATTATGTACAACCTTTGGTTGTTCCACGCAGGCACACTCTTTGTGAACATGTTTGGCTGCCTGGCGTGGTTCATTGTGGATGCGTCTCGTGGTGTAGATTTTGGCCTCGCCATGCTCTGGTTTCTGCTGTTTACCCCGTGTTCGTTCGTCTGCTGGTACAGACCACTTTACGGGACTTTCAGGAGCGACAGCTCGTTCCGCTTCTTTGTCTTCTTCTTCGTCCACATTTGTCAGTTCGGGGTTCATGTCCTTCAAACGATTGGAATCACTGGCTGGGGGACATGTGGCTGGATTGCAGCTCTAACTGGTCTGAACACAAGTATCCCAGTGGGCATCATCATGCTGCTGATTGCAGCTCTGTTCACTGCTCTGTCTGTGGGTTCGCTCATTATGTTCAAAAAGGTGCACGTGCTGTACCGTACCACTGGTGCTAGCTTCGAGAAGGCTCAGCAGGAGCTTGCGACCGGAGTCATGTCTAACAAGAACGTTCAAACCGCAGCTGCCAATGCAGCCGCRAACGCTGCATCCAATGCTGGGGCCCTCAAAGCTCAGCCATCAACAGAAACTCCCAACAAGACACATCCAAGCTTCTACACACGATGGARACACACAACTCTGGTCCTGCAGGCTCTCCAATCAAACCGATCACCTTCATGAATGTTTCATCTGCACATTTCTCTTTGTAAAGTATGAAGGAAAATAACAGACGAGGGCCCAGAGTTGTGTGTCTTCATCTAAACTGAAAGACTCGTAAAGACACTACAACATGCACACAATCTGCTTTACAGTCAGAGGTGACCGCCTGCTCACGTCCACTAAGTGAATGGAGGTGTGTCCTGTGTGGGAGGGTTTCGTCTCACACACTTACCTTTGCTTCTCTTGCCCTTCAGTTCCCTCGAGGCGGGCTCCCAGATCAGGCAGGGGTTCTAGCGTACCTTGTGTTTTTTTCATGGTGATGACCTCCGAACAGCTTCAGTGTAGACTCATGAGAAGTTATAATCTGATTATGATGGTGTTCGCATAGTTCTGTTTTTTTCTTTTCTTATTTTTTTTTAATGGCTGAATCTGTGTGAATGTGTGCTTCACCCAAAAAAGGTGACTCTGAGCTACTTATTTATTTTAGTAAAYATTGGACATGGAAGGTACACTATACCTTAACCAGTATCTCTGCTTTTGTAGCAAGACAGTATAATTCTCATGATAAAAAAGAAATGGTTTCCTATAAATAGGAATATGTATGTTCTTATTTAAGAACCTGCCCCAGGATATTTCTCAGTTGAATATCTTCTGTGTGCTTCTTCAGTTGGGCTGGTTCAGCATGATAGTAATAAGCATGTTTAGCACACTCAAGCTAAAAAAAAATAGAGGAAAAACATGGACACCATTATTCTCTCCACTGCCATTTATCAGGCTCACAAAGGCAGATTTGGGGGAACTTTTGCCTTATTTTCCCCAAAAAAATTTCTGTGCGAAGTGATCGCATGTCCTGACTGATGAGGTTGCTCCTGATTGAAATGACCTGGTGCATTCAAACACAAGTTCTGAAAAATGTCTCCATTTCTTTATATGTTTAGCATTCACACAATACTCAAGTTTGTGGCTCTCACCCAGTTTTGTTTGTAGCCAATCACCCGTGTTGAAAAACTAATGCTGCTATTAATCTGAGAGCTGCCTGATTGTGGCCTCCTTTTATCACGTTTCATGTATAAAAACATTAAAAACAAAGGCACACTTCATACAAACGGAGAACTGAGCTACCTTTTCTCACATGAGATGACCCAGACAGTGATTGAATTTGTCTCGAGTCCTTACGATGCTGTGTAAATGTTAACCACGTATGCTAATAGTCCCATTTCCACTCGTGTTCCTCTGTCAGTATTCCTCTGCTGGATTACTGGCAACAGAAAACTTGTAGCCAAAATGAACATGAACGATACAGGGATTCAACTTGATGCTCATTCAGTTTCATCACTACGATGCATTCATTGACAAACAATAACGTTTTACAAACTGCTGTCACTGAAGTAAAATGTGGATGTGTGATTTACTATTTTTTTGTTAGTGAACGYCTGAAGATGTGAATGACATGAATGATAGCTGCTGTAATTACTCAAAAAAAACCTTAAAGGTCTCATTAATTAATAAGTCTCTTATTGCCATGGTAGTATTGCATTTGTCTCGATTTGATTTTGAATTCATTGCACGTTTCTCGTTTTACTGTAAAGTCGGYGCAAAATGTTTTTATTTATGGTGTTAAGTTATTTGCATTTGTCTTTGTGTTGATTTTTTTAATTATGTTTTATTTTGGTTTGTGTGCTAGGCTGCAAAAAGTGTTCAGTGGCTTTGCAGCTTAGCCCTGCAAAGTGAGCTTGTTGTATGAAGGTGTGTGTGTGAACAGTTATAAGAAAAAACCCTGAAGTGTTAAAATGTTCTGAAAAGCTGTGAGAAATCTACCAAATGTCCATATAAATTTGTTTTCAAACCTTGCTTTGTGACGCTTTCCCATCTGTTTTACCTTAACTTATTACGACACTTTGCTGCGCTCACCCTCATGATGTCCATGCATCCTTACTTTGAAACCATTATTTGAAGCCTTTTTGCCACAGTGGGTAGTTTTCTTGGTGTATTTTGGTGAGCTGATTTAAATTACAGAACAATGTGTTTTGAAGTCTGCTGACAGAAAACTGTGGGGTTTTTTTATACCTGTGATAGTGTTATTGGAGAGAAATGAACAGGAAAAGGGACACCTGTATATTTTATAAAGTTTGATCCTCATCAATCACATGTGAAAAGAAAAAAAATAATGCACTACTGTCTGGCTTTTGTCGCATGTGAAATAGTTTCAGTTTTGTATATTTATGGTATTAACAWGAAATAAAATTTAAAAGAAAAAAAGAAAAAAAGAAAAGCTAATTTATGCTTTTAAGCGCATATTTAAAATCGTCATGCCACAAATTTAATCCCATACTTTACTGTGTAGAGATTTAACTTTAGCTGTTATAGTATTCTGTTACACCAAAATGTTGTTCACTAAGACTAGTTTTATTTACCTAAAAATAGCCATAAAACAGGGACCAGTTTGACATTCCCTTATTCTCTAAGGCTGACAAGGTATTGTCTGAGAACATGCCCTGATTGTTCTTTTAAACATTACTTGAAAATAAATTTAGAGTAAAAAATCACCAGTTAAATTACATTATTTCCTTTTCACATTTAAGATTTATACAAAGTATTTTCAGTTGTTTAAATGTGTTTTCATTAGGCAGACAGGTTGGACTGATACCAATCACTGTGTTCATAAAGCGAGTCGTCTCGTTGTTTGGGACTGCCGGCTCTCTGAGGGACTATCATTGCTGGTAATCCACTTCATGGTCGACTAATCTGTTTTTGCCGGGGTCATTTCATCCCAGCCCTCCTTTTCTTTCTCTCTTTTCCATTCCACAGTAGGGTTCCTCCCTCTCTCCTTACCTTGTTCTTCAAAAAGGTCACTACTTCATTCTTCTCTCTCATCAGTCTATCTGCCCTTCTGCCTTTAATAACATTAATCTTATTACACTGAGAACCAAAGCTTTCATCTTTACCTCATGTCCATTTGAAAATCAAGCTCATACTGTGAGTCCAAGGATTGTCSTCCTTGCATCTGAAATTTTGACCTAAATGGTTCCAGTGCTGCCTGATGTTGGCTTAGAATCAGTTTTTATTGTTTTGACTCAAACATAAAAACAAAAGTGCTACTGTTGCAACAACTCACTGTAGTCCAGAACAATTAGGATCTTAAGGTGGGCTCATGAAGACCAACAACCAGTGAAAATGTTGTAAACTGCATGTTCAAAAACAATCATAAAAAGTCAGATTGAAGTGGAATAACATGAGCTCACCTTCCTGCAGTTAGTTTTAATATTAACTTTTACAAACACTACATGTCAGTGATGTCAGCCAGCTTTTACAGACTAAACTAGAGATATTGGTTTGGAGGGATAATAGATCAAACCCTCTGATCTGTGGTAACTCATTTCCATGTACAGTTTTAGATAACAGGAGGAGGATCGGATCAGACATTTAATGTTGCTTTGAGGTTGCTCTCTGGCAAAAGAGATTATTCTTTTTTTTACATATAGAACCAGTATGAGTTTGGCACAGGAGTTGTTTTGGTAGTAAAGCCTTTATTGAGAACCACAACATTTGAAATGGAACTGTGATAAAAACGTATTGATCATACGGGAGTTATTTCTCTATTATTTCAGTGTAGAATTGGTACAATATCTAGAAAACTTTTCTATAAACTGTTAGAAGCACAGAGAAATCATGAAGAACAGCTAAAATTAGTGAACACCTGAAATCTGTGGGGGTCATGTTATTAAAGCACCTGCATATTTTGGATGTGGTCAGAAAAGATAAGTACATTGGCACATGCAGTGACTGCTTTAGGGTAGGGGTGCATCAATGGCAGTTTTCTGGCCGATGTTTAAATGGCCAAAATGATGTGTTTCTCAGGCATTTAATTAAATTCTATACCATAATAAAGTAACGTCGCCTTCTGTTGTTATTAAAATGTTGTTTACATGTTTATAAATAGAAAATAAACTTGATTCACCTCATTTCTAAACGCCTTGAATCTGACCTCTGTCTCCTAAAAGGGGCAATATAATGTAAAATCAACTTTTTTTGAGTTTCATATCATGTTATAATGTTATACTCTCATAAAAAAACATGCCCAAAGCCTTGCTCTGACTCATTCATGCATGTTTGAGAAATCCTGCTGCATTTTTAGGAAGGCATGCTGAGGAGCAAAACGACAGGTGGGGACCAGAAACACCCCTGGGACGTGTCTTCAAGCCAAACTTCCTCATGGCAGAGTGACCCCCCTCCCCCTCCCTCCCCACACACCCCGCCCATGACTCATGCAGGCTCTCGGGTGAAAGTGAAACCTAACTGTCTGCTGAG
>NW_013952834.1:167647-178857 GCF_001266775.1 Austrofundulus limnaeus
CCACCACCCCCACCAAAACGGAAGCGGAAGGTGGTTTTTAAAGAGACAGAGGCCAATTTCAAGACATTTAGAAGAGGAAGTGATGAGAAGGTAAATTTATTTTCTATTTAAACATAAAACAGCATTTTAATAACAGCTGAAGGTGACATAGATACTTTATTATGGTATAGTATTTAAATATATGCCTGAGAAACACATTATATTACCCCTTTAAAAATCTCCTTCCTTTTCACAGCAGCTTCTCTACGCAGAGAGAGGCTGTGCTGTTTACAACCTGGAGCGTCTAGCATACTTTGTTGTAATGATAATAAAAAAGCAGCAACAATAAACAACATCGGTTTTGGAAAATAACAACTCAGGATACAATCGAACCTTACTGTTGGACTGGAAAGTAGGTTTTCTAAAGAACTGGAGCCAGTAGAGAGAGACGACGTTTCAGCTTGGTAAGATCGCCCAGTCATCTTTACACACACATCAATGTTAAGCTAATTTATTTAATACTAATATGTGGCGTAAGCCAACTAAAGAACACAGATMATAATATAAATTATGAATGATATCCGTAGATCACAGAGAGACCAAACAATCAAACAAAACGAAGTGAGTTTTTTCCAGCTTACCTGGGCAGACAACACAGGTGTTTGTGTCCTTCTGATTGTTGGAATTGCATCGTCCTTTAGTGAGAATCTTCTTAGTCCACTGGTAAATTCCCTTTTGTTCAGAAATCTATCATCCATAAAGAGCATTGCACATAAATAAATAACTTTTTTTACCAGATGCTGTGAGAAAACACTTTGGCCCTGTCACACTGTAATGTTTTAAGACAGCTTATGCCAGCTTGTGAAAAGTTTGTCCTATGCTGAAGATATACAGTATGTTAAAAAAATCTACTAAAAGACACTTTTGGTTGAATACTGTAATACGATCAGATCAAATATCTTTACCTATATAATTTAATCATAATGTTTTCACAAGTCGGCATAAATTGTCTAAAACTTTATAGTGTGATAATAAGGTCTTTAAAAACAAGACCAATTTCACCCCAGACCCGATCTGTACCTTCTGTTCCATATTTATTTCAAGTTAAATAACAGTTTTTACAGACAGAAGTTTGGTTGTACCATGAGATTCCCAATTGCGACCAATGGAGGAAGTGGCAAATAGAGCCCATGGGATTCTGATGTTATCAGTCCATGAACTGGACGTTATTAGGCGTTATCAGTCCCATACAATGGCTTCAGAGGGTCCCTACTATGTCTTCTAGGCTTCAGACTGTCCCGACAGTGCCCCCTAGTGGGTTAATATATCAATGACAATGAATGTGTAAATAACCAAAAAATAGTGTAATGAATTATTTGTGCTGTGTTGGTCTCAAACCCTGGGCTCCCACTCTCTGGTCCATCACTCTACCCATTACCCTACTAGAAGGCCACAGTATACAACCTTTGGAGGGCGGTGTCTTTGGCGCTAACCATGTCATTTGCTCTAAAGTTAACTTTAGTGGCTTTAAGCCTCATACTAACCAGTTTTTTTATGCCTCATACTAACCAGATAGTGGTTTTATGCCTCATATTAACCAGATAGTGGTTTTATGCCTCATACTAACCAGATAGTGGTTTTATGCCTCATATTAACCAGATAGTGGCTTTATGCCTCATACTAACCAGCTGACAATCGGAAGCCTTTCTATGGGACGGGGAACCTGSTAACCGGCACAGGCAGGACATTCTGAAGCTATTCTAGGGGACTGATAACGCTAATAACGTCCATTTCATGGATGATAACATCCGAAGCGGGCGCAGAGCCAGCCCCTGGACTACCTCAAGGCAACAACATTGAGCCCCTGGGACAAATCAAATCTAAGGAAGCAGAAGCGTTAAGAGGACAGTAATGACTGCTGCCTTCTTTGGACTGTGTGGTACACATGGAAAGAGACGAAAGCCTAAATAACAAAGTTCAGAGATCAGTACCTTCCATGTCTAATAAAATCCTTGTGTAAAGCATCGTTGGCCAAGATGCTGTACACAATACTGAACATGCAATAAATATATGCGGCTGTTCGACTCTCACCACCCACTGGAACACAAGAAAAACTTTACAAACGTGGATATCCTAACTGGGTTTCTGACTAGTCAGTGAGTAAATTTAAAAGACACCATAGAACAAACCCAAAAACACATTATCATCCTGTATGCTGCTGGAGTATCTGGGAAACCAACCTGAGCAGTGTGGTGTCTGCTCAGAGACACTCAGACCTCTTCACAGGACAAGACTCAGCTGTAGATCAACAATACGTTCATGGTTTGAGAGGATTGTGAAAGAAGCCATTTACGTCAAACAAGAAAAAAAAATACTGAAATTGAAGAGGTGGTCTCAGATTTCGACTTTTCAAAACCTACAATTATCAAACATTAAGCGTGATACCCAGTCAGTTTCACGCCTTCAGGCATGTGACCAAAACATCCCTCTTGTGAGCAAGGTGAACAAAGACCCAATACTAACATTTAGAAAGGCGTGTAGTTTCACCCACATGACTTTCATTGTCAACTTTAATCCAGTCAGTATCAAAAATCTAAGAACACAAGAGAACCTGAAGTCTCTACAATGTTGGACAAACTTAGACCAAAACAAAATGACAGAAGAATCCTGCTCTCACTTTAACCCTTCAGCTTATCTCTACGCTCTAAATAAACAACTAAACTAGATTTTTTTTCCTGCTTCCTACACACATGTACACACACTCCAACATGTAGTCTAATCGTATTTTTTCCAATCTAGAAGCAATCAGCAATGATGTCGACTGCTCCCAAGCCCCTCGACTACACTGGCAGAGAGGAGGGACACACACGCTCTAATTAAATTAAATTAAATGTAATGTGTGTGTGTGTGCGTGCGTGCGCATGTGTGTGGACAGGGTTATGCGAGGCACAAATTAAATGTAGCTTCAATATTAACACTGTTTGACCTGTCTGGAACAGATGGAGGAACGATTGGAAATAATGAATTTGTCGTGAAGAGGTCAAAACAAGATGGAGCTCATTGCTGTGACATTATTGGAATTCTTCTTCAAATTTCTGTACAAGGAACAAATAGCATCATTAATTAAATGGACAAAACTATACTTTGATCTCCAGTGAGCTTGTTTTCTTACAAGAACCAAGCGCCTGGAATATTTTTTGTTTTGTTTTTCTGGCCTTTCTTGACTTTCCAACAAAGCAGTAAATTTCTGGGTAGAGTTTGCATGTTCTCTCCGTGCATGTGTGGGTTTTCTCCGGGTACTCCTGCTTCCTCCCACAGACCAAAAACATGACTGTTAGGTTAATTGATAACTCTAAATTGTCCCTAGGTGTGAGTGAGAGAGTGAATATAAAGTTCATTTTAAATTCAACTAATCTAAAAAAAATTATACCACTGTGACATTTAGAAACAACAGCAATTTAAAAACCCTCATGTTGTCCTGTTGGCTGTAGCTGAAAAAATGTGGTTTTGCCTTGTAAAAATACTTCAACATTGCAATGTCAGCAGAAAAAAAAAGTGAAAAAAGCTCAAAGCTCCAGTGTAAACACACAGATCTCTGCCTGCAGAAAGGTAAAAATCATTAACAAGGCTTCTAACAAAGATCCAGGGCATTCATTAGGCATCAATCAAAGGATGATGAGTACTAAGGCTCAACAGTGCTCAGTACATCAGGCTATTTCTACCCGACACATGAAAATAGGCTAAAATGAGTCACAGTGTGTCGAAGGCTGGATCTGGATGGTGCCATACACATCATTTTATCCCTAGAAGAAGTTAATTCCAGTTATAGCCCTGATGGTGCACATTCTGGACATTAAAACCCTTTGCATCCACAGTGTTGTTGATGTTTTTCTAACCACTTACCCTGACCTGTCGTACCTCTCAGGTGTCCTGCGAGCGTGCATGTTTGTGCGAGCGCAGCTGAGCTCCAGTAGAGCTGACAGCTTGCTGTRACAGAGAGCCTTAAACAAACCCACAGTGTCGGCTGCTGCACAGGAGAAATGCTTTTGATTATACAGTGTTAGACACGTGTGTGTGTTCACAGCTTCTGGCTGCAGAGGTTTTTAGGGCCTGAAAGACAGCAGCGGGGTTACAGAACACTTTACAGTTTAATCTGAGTCGACTCCAAAACTTTACCAAACAGCAAACGGAGTGGTATTATTTTTGAGTTATAAAAGATAAGTAGAAATCTGGAAACATTGTTTGGTACATTACAGAAAGCAAAAAGGTGCACGCAGCATTCCAATCTCAACTCTGCTGCCTAAACAAAGAGATGCCATCAACATTTCTCAGATTCCATCAAGTTATTTAAAAAATGTTTCAGTTCCTTTTGCCACAGTCAGATCAGTGTTTTCAACTATTGTTGAAAAAGAGTTGAGGTAGTATTGTTGGTGAATACAAAAGCATTCAAACATCTAATAACTGGGTTTCAGTCACGTGGTTTTGAAGGTGGCAGGATTTCAAATGGATGGCAGGAAGTAAAACGTCTAAAGAGGAAACCATTGTGAGTCCATATCATTTGGATTTAGATCCATTTTCAAGACAAATATACCAGAAATTAGTTCACAAATGTGTCAGGTGTGACACATATCTGATGAAGATGGATACATTTTCGGCAGAACCTAAAAATTAGCTGATAATCAAGGCTGTCAACCTCACAAACTATCTGGTCCTTCAGACATTTTACTACTAATTGGCAAGTGCCAAATAATAACTACTGAAATTTTTTTCTGACAAATAATTCCATACAATTTGGCACAACCCTATTATGGAGCACTAAAGATCATCACACACAGATGAGAAACGTAGAAAGCTCAAAGAACAATGCCATAAAACGTGGATTTTAAACCTACGTCTGCGGTCAGGAGGTGCAGGATGCTGGTGTCCACAGCAATCACTTCATAAGAGGTTTGTTAGCTGCTAACTTGCTTTTAGAAGTTGTGTTTATAAAGCATTAGGTTGTTTTAAATGCTCATTTATTTAGAAGTGATATTTAAGTTTAATATGGACTTCATCTGGACTTTTTAAACTGCCCTAGCCCTATGTGTTTTGTGCCCTATGTGTTGTTAGGCGTTGCATGATTGTTGACGTAGCTGCTACTGCTAGCATTGCAACATATAAAACAAAAAGAAGAAACACGCACACTGGAAAAGACCAAACATTATTCATTGTGAAGCTGTTTGGTACTGAGGTTGTGGATCCACCAGCTGAATAAAAAGTCAGCTTGACGCTTCTCCTCGCTTTCCTCTTTTAATCTAAATAATGAAATGTCTACCTCCTTGACAAAGTCCTCACTCTGTCTAGGACTATTTTTTCTTACATTTTTGTCATTAGGCTTCCCTCCTCTCTGAAAAAGTTCTGACTTCGGCTTGGTCCACCGCTCCACGTTCATTGTCTCATTGTCTTGACTCAAAGGCACTGAAACTGACTAAAAACTAAACACACTAAACTACACCCTAACTATAAAATGCAAAAACAATAAATATCTGAAATATGTCTTAGGAAATAAATATCTGAAATCTCATTGCTCATTCCTAATCACACAGACTGTCCATCTACGCCAATCTTTATTCAACTTTTTCCTCTTTTATTTTCTTTGTCCTGTAGATRTTTCGCTGCTTGTTTAATAGTTTCAGGCATCAGTCAGAAAGGAGTTTGGGGGTTTAATGTTAGTTTGGCAGAGTGTGGGTGAGACCAGGGCGGACTGAGGTGTTTTTTTCCATGAATCTGCTTGTCTTTTAAAGCGTCCTGCTGCAACACGCTTCAGTTTTGGCAAACATTTAAAAAGTGCAGTAAATTATTTAATTATTTGTTGTAACATATTATTTTTTATATAATTATTTATTATTAATTTGATCAGAATGATTCGAGCAGCCATAAATTACCCAATACATGGGAAATTTTTCAGACGGCATATCATCTGACATCACTTCCTGCCCTCCATCTGCATTTTCATTTTCTCAGGGTACTGCATTGTGGCGTCACATGAAACCAATTTATTCAGGGGGTGCATCCTTCGAAGGACAAATTTAAAGGCAGATTAYGTCACAGCAACGAACCGAAGGCTTTTCTAATGCAAAGGCTCCTTTAATTGTGGCCCACAAATGCATCCTGCTTTTTCCCCGATTTGAGGGTCAGGTCCGGTGGATCCTCCTCAGCCCACCCTGTCCCAAGATGCATCACGGGCCAAAATTGGAGATTTTTTTATTTGTAATGTTGGACAAAAGCTAGAGAAGGAGCAAGACAGGAGTACAGTTTTAAATAAAACTCCAGCAGTACAAAATTATAAAATTTTAATTGGCAGGCTTCTGTCATTTGATTAGACATGTTTTTGAATAGAATTCTTGTCAGAAATTATCGTAAATGAGCTCATATAGTGGGTTCATTAGTTCTTTGTGTATTACCTCTAAGCTACTTTTGTTAATTTATAACATTATTAATAAATTAATAGTTTACTGATTTCAATTTTCATTGCTTCTGTTTAGTGTCATCACGGTTATGACGGAGTATGGGCAGGAATATAGCTGAAGGTTAGTTGACCAAATTTCCCTGAGTCTTTGCGGTCAAACAAGGACCCGGCTCACCTAAACCAGGAAGGCCGKGTCCTTTGAAGGAYGCAACYCCTTTTTTATTTAGACAAATCCTCTGTGTTTGTTCTCCGTCTACATGCTTAAACCTCCTTGTAACTTGTTGAGTCCTTGCTGATGAAAATAAAAACACATCCACTACTAACCTGTTGAATCACCAAGTGCTTTATTTCCAGATGCACCTGTGAGCTTCAGCCCAAAGACAAAATAATAATAAACTTACATTTTTTGAGAGCAAACCTCCGAAACCAAACGTCAAATTGGTCAAACAATAATCCAACAGCTGCCTGGTAAAAATCTACATATCTTTGGCTTCAGTGGGCCTACAGCACAAGTTTAAATAACTGTGGCCTTAATAAAYTGATAAAACAGATCAGAGTTCAGAAACTTGTGCTTCCTGTTTTGGACTTAAGTGAAAATTAGATCTAACTTTTTATTTTCAGGAAATAACCAGTCTTATTTTCAAATGTCTGATTAGATATTACAATATAACCTAACTAACTGTATTCCAGWGTTGTTTATCAATTTATCTCATTTGACTTTGGGTGTTATGCCATCACTTCATACAATCTATTTTACAGAAATGACTTTGTTTGTTGCAGGTTTGCAGAGAGGATCCGATCCAAAAAGGAACAGATTTGAYGATGCGTCGCCTTCGATGTCACAAGGAAAGACAAGAACACAGAACAACATCTCAGGACTGTGCTCATCTCTAGTGGCTGTCTGATTTCTGCAAAACTTTTACTCATTCACACCRATCTCCTAAGCAACCAATAAAATTGTTTTCTTTCTAACCACATCTGCTGAAAATGTTATAACTGCTGAACATAAGGACAAAAACGTTAAACAACCAGACATTACAGATCATTTGCTTTGGTTTCAGACKTCATAAGTGTTAGAAGCTCATCACCACCAACAAATACTGCAGGTTTTCTAACATGAAACAATCATAAAGGGTTACAGGGTTCTCTTTACGCCAACGTTCAACATACTGCAGTAAGAAGAGCTAAAAACAGAAAAGGCTGTGATGTGACAGAGCAGACTGTCACAGTGGTGCTCCTGTTCCTGCTCAGGTGTCACACAGAGCTGAGACTCGGCTGTCGGCTCCCAAAGGTCAACCTGCTCTAAACGGCATTGCAGCTGAAACCATCCAGATGTCTCTGAGTCGACAAAATCACTCTGAAACCAAAAGCGCCGATCAAAAGAGTCCTCCGTTTTCCATCGGCTCAGAAGAGAAATTCTAGTAAACAAAGTGTGGCTGCTGACATTATTTGATCAGTGTTAAAAGACTTTCCATTTCCTGACAGCTTTAGACTCGTGATGGTGTCGCTGACGGGGGTTATTACAAGTGAATCCACTTCACAGCAACGCACCGACTAAGAGCGGAGAGAGGGAAATCCAAACATGCCAGCATGCTTCACCAGGCAGCACCTGACAGATGCCAACTTGGAGAGTTTAATCCCGGAGCGCTGCAGAAACCTGCACAACCTGAAGCCAGAGGAGAATGGACAACAAAYCACAAACTAGAAATGTTTACTGAGCTCGAAGGCTGGATGTAGCAGCTGTGATTAACTAATTAGTCCTTGAAAATTATTATGAGAGCACATGCTGATCACTCTCAGCTACCACCACACCTGTTATCTGTAAAATTTACTAAATAAAAGTCATTTCTGTTTTCCAAATAATAATTTCCTCAAAGTTTTATTATAATTTGTCTGATGGTTCATGAACACTAACAAATTACATGGCTGCAGATGTTTATATTTTCTAAGTTTATTTTGAAAGCCATTTAGTGGCCAAAATATGGCAATACATGAGATTATTTTACGTGTATAATAAAATACACTATAGGTATGAATCTCTAATTAAAAGTCTACCTCATATTTGTTAATATAAGCAAAAACATCAGAATAGTGTTTTGTTGCCAACAATTATGATTAGAAAAGAAAATCCCTGATGAGTTTGAGATAAAATTTCTACCTTAAACTTCCACCATCTTATCTTAAATTTTGTAAATTAATCCCAAAACAATAATTTAATAATGTAAATGTTGTGTTATAAGCATAAAAAATCAAAATGCCTTTTGACAGCTCTATATATTCTCACATATAACAAAATGTTACATTTTTATATTTAATTGATAATTTATAGGGTTTTAAATTTCAAAACATTACTTTTATTTATATACAGCAGCTGTAAAACAACAAGTCACCAAAAAATAATAACTTCTGATAGGTTTACTCTCAGGTCAGGACTAAATAAAGATAAATCATCTTTAATCCTGATTCAGGGCCTGTTGTTTCAGGCCTGCACAACAATTCGGTAATTTATTAACATCTGACCATTAAAAATGTGAAACATTTATTAAAGATTTACTATTTTTTTTATTCTGGTGACGCTAATAAAACAAACAAAAGATGCTCTCTGAATGGCAGCTGTACTCTGGTTCCCATAGCAACGGACACAACAGAAAAGCACCTGTGGCTCTGAATAGAGGCTGGTGGACAAAAAAACGCATTTAATAAGGATTTTTCATTTATGTATAAACTAATAAATAAAATAATATTCCTCATTGTTTAAATTATACTATTTATTTAAAAAAAACAGGCAAAATATTAAGTGTGTATTAAAGTAATTTCATTTTACTTTTCCACTAAAATTAGTTTTTATTTAGAGAGAAATAACATTTTAATCGCGCGCAGTTTCCGGTCYCCGAATGAGCAGAACCGGCCCGTTTTCCTGTTTATTCTTTCAGATACAAACACATGACAGAGGGACTCGTTCGGTCTCGCGCTCCGACGTCACCAGAAGCTCGAGCCCCCTCTCCTCCTCCCTCCCCCCGCATGCAAATCACGTCTGAGCTCCAGCCTCTCCATTGGCCGCCTCGCGCTCATTTAGCTGCTGTCAGAGCGCGCGGCCCGGGCACGCTCCCACAACTTTTTATTTTTATTTTTGAGCCCGGAACCGAAGTGAAGCTCCAACAAGTCGCTGTTAGGGGGGTTTCCCTTCCCCGTTCCTCTCCGAGTGGATCTTCAGAACCGGGTCCGAATGTTTCTGCCTGTTTGACTCTGTCCCACTGACACCAGGTGAATGTACAGCATCATGATGGAGACGGACTTACATTCCCCCGTGGTGCCCCAGACCAACCCAGCCAACCCGGGGGGACACGCGGGAGGAGGAGGCAAAATCCCGCAGGAGAGGATCAAAAGACCCATGAACGCATTCATGGTCTGGTCCAGGGGCCAGCGGAGGAAAATGGCCCAGGAGAACCCCAAGATGCACAACTCGGAGATCAGCAAGCGGCTGGGAGCGGAGTGGAAGGTGATGACCGAGGCGGAGAAGAGACCCTTCATCGACGAGGCGAAGCGGCTCCGGGCCATGCACATGAAGGAGCACCCGGACTACAAGTACCGGCCCCGGAGGAAGACCAAGACTCTGCTCAAGAAGGACAAGTACTCCCTGGCAGGCGGGCTCCTGGGCTCCCCGGCGGGCGTGGGGATGGGCGGCGGGCAGCGGCTGGACAGTCCCGGAGGCGGGCACCACGCGGGGGCGAACGCGGGCTACGCGGCGCACATGAACGGCTGGGCGAACGGCTCGTACTCGGGCCAGGTGGCCGCCGCGGCGCACGCCATGATGCACGAGGCGCAGCTGGCGTACACGCACCACCACCCGCACCACCACCACCACCACCACCCGCACCACAACCCGCAGCCCGTGCACAGGTACGACATGAGCTCCCTGTCCTACAGCCCCATCTCAAACTCTCAGAGCTACATGAGCGCCTCTCCGCCGGGCTACATCAGCGGCTACAGCCACCAGAGCTCCGGCCTCTCCCCGGGTTCTCTGGTCAAGTCGGAGCCGAGCGTCAGCCCGCCGGTGTCCGCGGCGCGCGCACCGCCCTCGTGCCCCGCGGGGGACCTGCGGGACATGATCAGCATGTACCTGCCGACCGGAGAGGCGGCAGCGGGGGACTCGTCGGTCCCGAGCAGACTGCACGTCCTGCACCCGCAGCACTACCAGAGCGGGTCCGCGCCGGTGAACGGGACGGTTCCCCTCACGCATATTTAAAAAAAAGAAAACAAATTACCTGAACTCACCTGTAAATTAGAGGCGCTTAGAGCCAGAACCATGCAATCAAACTTTTTTATCATTATTCCGCTGACTTTTTTCAGTTTGCTTCAGTGACGGATTTTTATTCTTGTCTGGTCCGATGAGGGGAAAATGTGTCGCGCTCTGGAACAGCGCGTGCCAAGTTTTGACGCGATTTAAATTATAATCCGTGAAGTCTGGTGCATTCTGAAGGTTATTTTTCTTCTTTTTTCCCCACAGTTGTTTTTTTAAAGTGGAATCGACCGAAACCAGCTGAGTGTTTGAAGGGTTTTAAAGCAGGAGGCGGTGTGTGTGACAGGGCCAAATAAAAACTTCTAGGCTGCAGATTTAATTCATTTCCAGTTTTTGATGCTTGTAATGTGAGTCGGTGTAATTTGTTTTTGTTGTTGTAAAATCTTGTAAAATTGTGAATAAATAGGCCTACTGAAAGCGCTTTTATGAAACTGTACATAATTTACAAAAAGAAAAGAGAGAAAAAAAGCAATCAAAGCCACA
>NW_013952834.1:179124-180427 GCF_001266775.1 Austrofundulus limnaeus
GTTGTGCATTTATGTTTATTTTTAAAGTATTTAAATTGCGTCTGGGTTATTTAAAATATACTACTCTTAATTACAAGCAGTAAAAAATAAGATGAATTTTTAATTCGTTGTGCTCCAATTTTAAAATTTTAAAACTCAAACCAAGCAATACATAAGCTTAATAATGCCAGTTATTTTTACTATAAAGTGATTTTTTTTGTATATAGTTTTTCCCAAATGTTGTTAAATTGTTACTTGTTTAGAACAGGAAAAAAACATTAAAACTAAATGCATATCTATTTTTTACATTTCCGTTGTGGTTCTGCTCATTGAACCTGACCCTGCAGTAACTTTCTCATGTTTACCTGCAGACAAAGTGTTGCTTCTCCTTTGTTACCTGCCTGCAGGTGTCATGACCTCATCAGTCCCAACCTCAGGTCAAAGGAAACCTGTTAACACCAGAACCCAGCAGGTTGTGCTGGCCTCAGCCGGGTCCTGACCACCACCAGCAGCACCAGCAGCAGCTCTGTGTGAAGCGTCATGGCTCTTAAACTGTTTCCTTCTTTTGAAAATTGATGGCTGAATCAGCCGAGGCCCCCGGGCATGAATGACTGGAGAGAGGGAGGAGAGGGGGGCTTGTGTTAGAAGAGAATAAGGGAGGGGGGATTAGTTGTGGGGGCAACCTGGGGGTCGCCCCACAAACAACAGAGGAAAACCCAGCCTGCATGGTTCTATCAGACTAATTCTGTCTAAGGCCTGAACCTGAAAATCCAGAGCAGCTCCTGCATGTCWGGAGTTTAACCTGATGCTTCACGGTTATGTAATTAGTTTCTTTTTTTACTCATTTGAAGTCAAGTTCTAATAAAGCATGTGTTTAAACTTTTATATTTAAATAACACAACCAAAAGGCTGAAAAGCAAATTACAATTACTGACAAACAAATGAAACCAAACCTCTGACTTCCTGTCAGGTCTGGTTTTCTGTCCTCTGAGACAAAACTCCAGTTTCTCTCCAATATAACATGTGATCAAAGGGATCAGATGTCAAAACTAAAAGTGTATCGCTTTTTCTCCCTCACAAAAGGAGTTTTAGACAATTGGAACATGAGCAAAAGCAGCTTTATAATGAGGCTTCTTTTCCTTTTTCCTTTATTGATTAATATTTTTGCCTGTTTATGACTCCAGAACCGAGACAATTTCATTTGTATTTCATGCTTTATTTCCTCATCCAAWATCTCATGTTCTAAACAACATCTAATGGTGTGAGCTTTAAGGAAACAGAAGTTTTATAAATCAGTGCACGTGGCAAAAATCCCAACAGCTCT
>NW_013952834.1:181818-185188 GCF_001266775.1 Austrofundulus limnaeus
TTTGGTGGTGAGGGTGGCGCTCTGCTCTTAGTCTGCCTCTGTTCATATCAGTGGGGGGGGGGAAAACTTAATTTTTCAACTTTCAACGCTGGAAATAAAATAAAAACTTTATCCACTTAAACAAACCTTTTCTGACARGATCTGATTGTTTCACGTTTTCCCCTCCTTGCTCTGCATGTTACAATATTTACTCATCCATCAATATAGTTTTTCCCTGACGTCCTTGGTTTAGTTCTTTTTATTCGTGCTTCATTTTCTTTTATTTGTTTAGCTAAATGTTTACCTCTCTTACAGCTCTATTCATGATACTTCAGGGATTTTTGTCTTTTGTTTGTTTGATTGATTCATTGGTTTGACCCAACGGGAGCAGATTTAATATAAACAGAACACTTAAAATCAAATAAAAAAATTAAAAACATAATAAAAAATTTCTATTGTCGGGTCAAAACATGGAGCTTTATAGTCTTTGTGAGGAAACACCTGATTTCGACATAAACACTTTTTGAATTAAAAGCAGTTTTTTATGCTAAAATGAAAACAGTCTCATTTTTACATCTATTTCAACTCAGTTTACACAGGAAGAAATAAAAAGCAGAACATTACATTTGTGTGATTAAAAATCTTTTTTAACTTTATCAAACTAGAATTTGCACCATGAATACAGCTTTAACTTTTTTTATTATTGTTTGGAAAATAAGAATAATGTTTTAAAGTTGATCTAAATCATTCATATTTTCATATTTAACCATGATTAAAGTGGTTAAAGTTTTAAACTTACAAAGTGAAAAAGGATTTATCTGTTTGGTAATGTTAAAGAAAAAAGTTATGTAGAACAGTGGCATTAYGGACCAGTTTCACACAAACATTTCTCCAGACCAGTGGGGAAAAAGAAACGTCATGTTTTGAATAAGATGAAAAACCTAACTGTAATATAGCTGTGCTTTTGTTTAAAAATGTTTTGTATTTTAAACTCATGTAATTTACTTTATGGCCACAATGTGTCTGCTTTATTGTATGGCACTTTGGTTGGCCTTGTGCTGATTTAAGTGCTTTATAAATAAAATTCAATTCAAATTCAAAAACACTTTATTGACCCCAAAGGGAAAGTACAGAAGTGGTAAGGTGGGGTTTTGCTCGGGTTAGCTTGCAGGTGAAAAATAACTGAATCAAGCAACAAAAGGGCTCWTTTTTTCAACACGAAACACAATAAAACAATACAATTTAAAGCCTATCATTCCTTAAATAAATGCTGCTCTGGGAAATGGACCGAGTTACAGTTTTGTTTATTAAAACTGTGTCGATGTCATGTGACAGACCCACTCTGAGAGTTTCAGTCAAATTCATTCAGTTCACGAGATATTTTACTAATGCTACACACAAACACACAGCTATAAGATGAAGAACATTGTGTTTTGTGTAACAGAGGTTTCTGAGCACCACCAACAGATCTAAGTGTTGCTTGTAGAGAGAACCWCAGACTGAGCCAAACACATATTCTGACTGGTTCTGTCCAAACGGAGCGCTTTAAGCTCTGTGTGGTGACGGGGCTACAGATGCTGCTGCCGCTGCGTTCAGTTACAGCTTTTCATGACAATCAATTAGAGGCTAACCCCACCCAGGGTCTCCCCTGTGGGACCTTTAATCATCAGGCTTCAGTAACGGGCCAACAGGGAAAACATGAAGACGACAGTCTGTGCTTTATTTAAAGGCTTTTTATACTTCAGCGTACAGATGRCTCATATTAAAACTCACCTAAACAAGTTAAATCAAATAAATCCAAACAGTTTTAAGGTAAAATAAATGAACCTGAACTGAAAAGAAATTACTTTTTCACTCTTACTATGAAAATGTGATGGCTGAGTGAATAAAATACAAACACTAGTTTTTTTTTAATGAAAAAAAGTCCCGATGAATATTAATAGATGACAGTAAGCACAGTACACAGAGCAGTATTGTGGATAAATGATAATAATGCAGTCCTCTTTATCATTAGAAATTAAATGTAAAGGCTCAGTTCCAAAGCACAGACAAGTTGTGAGGTCACTGAACACAACTTTACACAACTTTATAAAACAGCAAATCTTTTGGTGCTATAGTAAATGTTCGCAATAAAAACAGGTTTAACCTAAAATAAAATAAAAAAGTATCCTTCCAAGGATTTGTGTTTCATTATTCCTACTAAGCTCAATCTTATAAAGACAAAAAAACCCTGAAAAAAATCAATTAAAATCCAAAAGTTATATATAAAATTGATGATTTTCAAGTAAAATAAAGGCCTARAATTCACCAAAGAAATGCATATCCCCCGCTGCCTTCATGCCAGAAGTTTAAACAAAGACGTGATCAAGAGTTTAGAGAAGATCTTTGACTCAAACCTGGATTTTGAGGTCTGTTACAACTAAAACGTGAGGCAGTGTTGATGCTGCTGAGAACAGAGTARAAATGGAGCTGTCCAGGTGCTGAAAGTCCAGTAAAATCAGAGCAGATTGGAAAATCATTAGTTTTCAAGCATTAGACGTTCTCTTTAACATTTCAAGTCAATGAAATAAGAAAAAACTAAATTGGTGCTTAATTTAAAGTAATAAAAAGGCTGTGCAGACCTAAAATTCAGTGAAAGTCAGAGTTGATTTAATGTCAGATTTTTTTTACCAAACTAAAAATCATCATTTTAAACAAACAGTCCTCTTTCAATGAAAACGACAATAATTAGTAATACTGTTTACTGGAACAAAATGTGTGTAAAAGGATGTTCAAGGATGTAAACGTAGCACTGGGGGTAATTGTATTTATATTAAAAAAAACGTATGCAGGTCAGCTGAAAGCAAAGAAAATCTTCAGTGTTTCTATGTTTCAATCAATTATAAACACAGGAGAAAAAGTGAAGTCTTGTCAAGCCAATTACCTCAACGCCATGGTACTTTTCCTGCAGGGATAGGGCGCTTTGGAAGAGAAGAAACATGAGAGAGAGGAGAGGAAGGAATGGAAGAGAGCAGGAAACACTAACATGATTACAGCTGGAGCTCGGGCTAAAGGTAATCACTGCAGTTAAAAGGTCTCCTGCCAGCCAAGAGGCCAATGAGCTGCTCGCTTCCCTTCACCTCTGCAGAGGAGGGGGCTCTGTCATTTACAGACTGCAGGTGAGACCTGCTTCACATCTCTACACCCCCCCCCCCCCAAAAAAAAGGCACTCAATTAGTGCCATTCATCAGCAACAAGGCTGGAATTAGTTTGGGCCTCCTGACGTGGACAGCTGCACAGCTGAAATATTCAGGCTTGAAATGTTTAAAAGTCAGAGCTGAAGACTTTCAAACTTAGAGCTCTATATATACAGTATATATACTGTATACATACATACATACATACATACATA
>NW_013952834.1:185818-187096 GCF_001266775.1 Austrofundulus limnaeus
GGAAGCAGAAACACTGAGTTTTACACATGATTGACAGATAATTCAACCTGGAAAGACTCACACAAGACAGAATGAAACATCTATAAAAAAAAAAAACAAGAAAAAAATTAACACTGAATTAAATGTGACATAAATGGAGGTTATGTTGATATTAGGACTTGTGTTTAGCCTCTACAGCAGTGATTCCCAACCAGGGGTACATGTACCCCTTGGGATACATAATCTTATTACAGGGGGTACATGGAAAAATTTCCCAGGTGTGTAAAAAAAAATTAATAAAAATAGGACTGAGATACAGTATCGTAGGGCCCTATGATTTCCGCAATGCAGAAAATGCAAACAGAATCACAAAAGTGACACAAAGTGGAATCCAGTAYAAAATGTGGAATCTCACAGGATTTGCTCATTTGGGGTATTTGATGTATTTTGGACMAATACAATGTATTTTGGATGCTGCTGTTTCCTGCACCTGCCTTTATCTGGTTTATTTATTCAGYTACTTATTCACTTTCAAGGCAACRTTTTTATCTTCATGTTTAATTTGAGTTGAAAAGAATAAAATGCCTGAGAATTAAACATTAAAGGGAATTAAATAAATAATTTTCATTTATTAATCAGTTGTTGTACATCACAGTTTTGGAGAATCATCATTATGTTTGACTGAAGGGGTACTAGTGGAATGACAAAAAGGCTCAGGGGGTACACAAGTCCAAAAAGGTTGGTGACTACTGAATTTCTTTGTTTGTCTGTTAATCTGCTCTAAAAGAGAACGAAATGGAGACAGATCCACRCCTCACCGTACCAATCAACTCACAGARATCCAGRTCTAAAGRCCAGCTCCCAAGGATCAGTCCACTTTCCAGATGTGTTCAACTGACCTCCAACCCTTCTCCACCTTCATCTTAAGCTCTTCCTGGCTATCACTTCCCTCTGGCCTCCACACCWCCACCACCAGTGTCCGCTGGTCCGCTAAAAATGCAGTATTGCTAATAACTAATTATCTACGAGTCTTCATCATCTTGAACAGCAAAAGGTATGGCTTCCCATTTGAAACAGGGGCAGAGCATCATCTCATATTACAGTAAAGAAAATTCCCTAAAGAATTCGTTATTTTCTTGAACAGCAGAGAGGGCTAGCTGTCAGTGGCACACACCATGAGGAAACAGTAATGAAACACCACCCTCTCTGACATATGGTAAAACAACACAGAGCTTTATCCTGTGACTAACTGTTCTGCGTGACGGTTCTGAAATTGTTTGTGTGTGTATATATATATAT
>NW_013952834.1:189386-190686 GCF_001266775.1 Austrofundulus limnaeus
AAAAAGACAAAGAAGCAGCCGCAATCCTCAACAACTTTTTAAAGAATCAGCCGAACTGCAAGCCTCAACAAGTTTTTAATTTTTAGACCATGAGCCAAAGTTCTGTTTGAGGAAATCAGATCCCCAGCAATCGGCAGTTGTAAAACAAGCTGTACAAGGGGTCATACACTACTAGTGGGCAGCATTGCACATACAATGTACAAGAATTGTAGCCAGCTAGAAAGTGTCAAATTGAACCTGCGGTCAAAAATTAGCTTCCATTAATATTTCTGTTGCATCATAGATTTTGAAGTTGCGGACCTAAATAATTTCATTAGCGCTTTAGAAATTGCGGAACTAATGTTTGAATTAGCGCTGCCCACCACTGACTGAAAATCACAAAAGCTACCACCATAAGGAAGGGAGGGGGCTGGGGGTCAAACAACACATAAAGGGGAGGTAAGATGGGGCAATTTAACCAAGTTAGATTGTTGGCATAACTTGGTTAGGTAAATCCAACAATCTGTTTTTTGAGTGGTCAATCAATCTTTAACAGTGATTAAAATGAGCCTTTTCTTCTTAAAAAAGTAAAGTTTTTGTCCAAATAAAAGGTCTCCTGTTTYGTTTATCAGGCCAGAGTTTGTTAAAACCAGAGGATGCTAAAAAAATCAAAATTTAAATAAATCAGTGGTTTATATTTTATTCTACGAGACAAGGTCTAAATGTATTCATGGACAAACTGAAGAAGGAACAAACAAAAATAATGATAAAAATATAGTTTGAGGAAACTACTAGACTTAATCTTAAAAACCCATCAGGAGAAACTTTAAAGACGCTAAAATCCAGCCCAAAAACCCTGATGAACTAATGAGGAGGAGGGAGRACAGGTGAAAAGTGCATCAGTCGCCTGTGGAGGACGGTTGTCGAGGTTTGTGTTCACGTGAAAAAGTGATCAATCACAACTTCCTACTTTAATGTGCCATTAGAGACTTCAGCTTTTACATCTGTGCAGGCAGCATCTGCGTGCTCATAAACAATAAACTGAGTGTGCAAAAACGTGTGTGTGCGTGCGTGCGTGCGTGCGTGCGTGCGTGCGTGTGTGTGTGTGTGTGTGTGTTTGGTAAAACAATATGTTAATCTCTGGCATAGAGCAGAGGGATTTGCCGTATAAAGGATAGAGAGAGGGAGAAGCATGCTTGTTAGTGATAGCCTGGCTGAAGTTTCCTACACACACCCACCTCTCTGATCCACTTATGTAGGCCTCCTTGTGTGTGTGTGTGTGTGTGTGTGTGTGTGTGTGTGTGTGTGTGTGTGTGTGTGT
>NW_013952834.1:190900-192483 GCF_001266775.1 Austrofundulus limnaeus
GTGTGTGTGTGTGTGTGTGTGTGTGTGTGTGTGTGTGTGTGTAAGAGCAAGGGGATGATCTGTGTTGGCAGCCAGTAGTTATGGACTCAGATTAAACATGGAGAGGGATTCAGTCTGAGGGTATTTACAGATTCTCATTATAGCCTCAGTCTGTGTGTAAGCACGCACGCACGCACACACACACTAATCTTATCACCTATACWGCTTAATCTCTTTACTGCGATTAAACCAAATTTGAATGTAACATATTTTTACTTTAACCTGATTTATTTGCTAGTTAAATGTAGACGAAGTTTCGTTCTGAAACATTCTAAACTTGATAAAAGCTTCTGATAAGCATGTGTCTCTTCAGCAGCTGCTCGATGCAAGACGAGAAGCGTAACACATATATTACACACACTCCTCCTGACTGCTGCTGGGATGTGTTTGAACTACACATTCTCACTAAGGCTGTCAGTCAAAACTGCACAAATTCAGCAATGAACAGAATGATTCATCATTTATACAACTTCATGAAATATATTTCCAAATGTTTTACCTCGACCCACGYAACCCTGAAAAAGGAAAGAAGCGTGTACAGAAAATGGATGGAATGTTTTACCTCATGATTTTTAGGGTGTAGACAAGAAATGAATAAAAAACTGAGTGAACTGAGGCAAACATTACAATCATTTGTGTGTTTTGGAGAATAAAACAACTATTGGGCTGCATAGAAATAAGCAATAAAGTAATTTCCTGGTTTTAAAGACAGCCTTTTCTTCAAAGAATGATCGTTTTGTGCACAATCATTATTTGAACATAAATAGTTTCAAAGTTAGATTTTAGTTAATGTCCCACTTACAGCATTCCACATGACTGTTTACATGGTTCCAAATGAATTTAGTTAACAGTAATYTTTATATGTTTTAAAGCAGATGTAGATTCACAGAGATTTACAKAATTTTTATTTAAAATTTAAATAGAATTTGTCAGAAGTAAAGATGGGCAGCGGTTCACCAGTCTGGGAAAAACATCAGAATAATGTGCCTCAACAGAAATTTGGAAGACTTTAAATAACCATCATCTATTGTTTTTAATATCATCAAAATATTTAAAGAAACTGAGGAAATCTCTGAGCTCAAAGGACAAATTGAAAATGAATTTTCATGATCTTCAGGCCCTCAGGGGCCACAGCATTAAAAGCAGGCTTTGTTCTTTTCTGGGCATCACTGCATGGATTTAGCTTGGTGTTGTGGTATTATGGTATAACTTGGTATTAAAATAAGGTGACAGTATTTATAGATTTTTGATGGTTCATTAACCCACTGGAACCGAGTCACATGACCTATTTAAATCACTCCAGCCAGAAAGATAAACCTTCTCTGAGACTTTTTCAATTTGTGTTCAAAGTGGACTTCAAACTATACACCAGTTTTCAAATCAAAGTGGAAAACGGTTCTGTGGTCAGACTTTTAAAGGGATCCCTGATTAGTTGTAACATTGAACTTTATTTGATAAACATATACTGTATTTTAACTGTAAAATACTATATTGCCTTATATGTATTAGCTTGGCGCTAGCACGACAAACAAGCTAAACTGAGG
>NW_013952834.1:198419-207758 GCF_001266775.1 Austrofundulus limnaeus
GGGGCCTGACCATGAAGTGCTCTGTTGTTACCAACATCTGGTGAAGATTTCATGTCATTAGCAGCTCTAGTAATATATTTACTGAGAAAAATGGTGACATGTTCAATACTTATTTTACCCGCTGTATATACTATGGGGATAAGTGGAAAATGGAGACAAATGAGATGATTACAAGTGCAGACAGGTGTGAATGGAATGATCTGGAGACAGGGGAGAAATTGAGGAGAAAGAGTAGTGTCATGAAACCGACACAAGAGAGAGACTGCAGACAAGACACAAGACAACAGAAAACGCACATCCTCACAGTACCCTCCCTACAATGAATTGTCACCTGACAATTAAACGGACCAGCACRGGTGGGAGGTATGAGGCACAAAGACAAGATGAAGGGCATGAGAAAAAATACAGCAAAGGAAACAAAAAACAAAACCAAAAACCGACAGGAAAAAAATAGTCCTGGGGAAAATAACAAAAAAAATCAGTCACAAAGATGGCCCAAGGAGCATCTAAAAAGTTCAGAAAGTTCAGGTGGCCGCCCAGAGGCCCAACGGTGATGTGGAGGAAGCTCCGGAGGGTGACCGTGAGCTCGGCCGTAGCAAAGATGGAGCTCTGGAGGGCAACGTGAGCTTGGCCATAGCAAAGACGGAGCTCTGGAGGGTGACAGTGAGCTCGGCCGTGGATCCGACCGTGTCGGAAGTGGAACTCAGGAGGGCGGCTGTGGATCCGACCGTGTCAGAGGTGGAGCTCTGGGGGGCGGCCATGGATCCGACCGCATTGGAGCTCTGGAGGGCAGCCATGGATCAGACCACGTCTGAGGTGGACCTCTGGAGGGTGGCCGTGGATCCGAACGCATTGGAGATGGAGCTCTGGAGGGCGGTTGTGGATCCGACCGCGTTGGAGGTGGAGCTCTGGAGGGCGGCCGTGGATCCGAACGCATCGGGGATGGAGCTCTGGAGGGCGGCCATGGATCAGACCATGTCTGAGGTGGAGCTCTGGAGGGCGGCTGTGGATCCGAATGCATCGGAGGTGGAGCTTTGGAGTGCGGCCGAGGATCTGACCGTGTCTGAGGCAGAGCTCTGGAGGGCGGCCGTGGATCCAAACGCATTGGAGGTGGAGCTCTGGAGGGCAACCGTGGATCCGACCGCGTCGGAGGTAGAGCTCTGGAGGGCGGCCGTGGATCCGACTGCATCGGAGGTGGAGCTCTGGAGGGCGGCCGTGGATCTGACTGCATCAGAGGTGGAGCTCTGGAGGGCATCCGTGGATCCGTCCGCATCGGAGGTGGAGCTCTGGAGGGCAACCATAGATCCGACCGCGTCGGAGGCAGAGCTCTGGTGGACGTTTCTGAGCCCGGCCAAGATGAGGACGAAGCTCTGATGGGTGACCTGGGGCTCGGCCACAGCATGGACGAAGCTCTGGTGGGCGGCCTGGAGCTCGGCCATGGCAAGGACAAAGCTCTGGTGGGCGGCCTGAAGCTCAACCATGACAAAGATGGGTCTCTGGTGGGAAGCTGAAGCTCGGCCGCGGAGGTACTCAGGAGGTGCCAGCAGAGGAGACTCTGGTGGGGCCGGCTCAGGAGACTCTGGTGGGGCCGGCTCAGGAGACTCTGGAGAGTTAGGCTCAGGAGACTCTGGAGGGGCTGGCCCAGGAGACTCTGCAGCCGCTGCTGGTGAAGAGAGCTCAGGTGGGAAGGACACCTCTGCTACCGATGACAAGGAGACAGCTGCAGGCAGTGGGGTCTCAGCTGTAGACGACGAGGCCTCAGCAGTAGCAGGGGCAAGCACTGGAAACTCTGCAGGGGCCAGCACTGGAATCTCTGCAGCTGTAGCTGGTGGTGAGAGCTCAAGTGGGGCTGCAGCAGGCGAAGAGAGCTTGGCTGGAGCTGCAGCAGGTGAAGAGAGCTCTGCAGGGGCTGTAGCAGGCAGCAAAGAGGTCTCAGCTGCAGCAGGCGGCAGAGGTGATGGCAGCTGACCCTCGAACCTCAAGAACCACCAATTCGGGAACCACCACTGGGACCACCAACTCTGGAACCACCACCGGGACCATCAACTCTGGGACCACCGACTGTGGAACCACTGGGACCACCAACTCTGGGACCACCGATTCAAGAACCTCGAACACAAGAGACCCAGGACACTCGGACCCAGGAGACTCAGGTAGACCTGGGAACTTTACAATCCAACCCGGGGACTTCACAGGAGGAGGAACTGGATCTGAAGTGGCCGAAGTGAGCCCTTCTATTGCAGCAGCTGACGTAGGCTCTGACGCTGCAGCTGATATGAAGATCTGCACTGCACTCAGTAGCGTGGAGGTCTCTGGAGCTGCAGCTGACGTGGAGGTCTCTGGAGCTGCAGCTGAAGTGGAGGTCTCTGGAGCTGCAGCTGATGTGGAGGTCTCTGGAGCTGCAGCTGACGTGGAGGTCTCTGGAGATGCAGCCTCCTCCCCTCTAGGGATGCTGAAACAACCTGATGAGTCAACAAAGCAGGGAGGAGGGGCAGTCGGAACCTGCCCTAATGCAGCAACCGCTTTCCTCCGGCGACGGCGGTGAGACAAGGCTAAGGGGGCAGAGGATGTGGTCTCCTCCCTGGGAGTGCATGAACCCTTCAGCTCAATGGAGCAGGAACTGGAAGAGACAAACTTCCCCTTCTGACGTCGACGACGATGGTGAGAAGAGGCTGGAAGAGTGTCCTCCTTCTCAGTCGGAATGGGAGGGAAGGGAGACTCAGGAGGCTGCTGGATGGCCGAGGGAAGGAGAATGGAGCGGAGAGCCCCGCAGTCCCACAGACCCCTCCCCGAYAAGAACAGCAGGACAGCAAAAGTCACGCTTTGGATACAAGCGCAGGGGGCATCCACCTCGCCAGTGTGGATGTTATAAAACTTCACGTTTAAAGTCCGTGTTTGTCACGTGCGGGTGTGTGTGTGTGCGCGCGCGCGCGGGGCAGGGGTGTCTGTCGCAGATAACAGAGCAGGCAGGAGGGGGAGAGGTCGAGGAGAAGAGCGGTGGACTTATTTCTTTTTATCTGACTTATTTAATTTAATTTTTATTGTTTTTATCATCCTGCAGGCTCTGAGGGAAAATTTATTTGAAGCTGAGTTTTTTTTAAATAAAAATCGTTAGATTACTCTAACGCAAAATGAGGGAAAATCTGTGTCAATTACAGACATTCTGGTCACGTGAGCAGCTGTCAGTCAGCACCTGTCATCCTCCAGACGCATGAAGGAGGGTGTCTGAGCCAGTCACTTTTGTTGACACTGATCATCTGACTGATTTAAATACATCTTAACATTCATGAGATACTTTGCATTGACTGTTTATGGTTGAGTGTTGGCGTGTAGAGGGTAGAACCTGCGGCGGGATCTCGTGCGCAAACTCTGACGTGCAGCTGTGGCTTATAAATGAAAGGTGCGCAGAAACGTGCGTATGCACGGTTTTATWAATCTGAATTTTTTTTGGCGTACGCCATTTCCGCCTTTTGGCCGTACGTTCACTTTTAGTATGGTTTCCACGCAATCCTTTATAAATGAGACCCCTAGTACACAGGAATGGACCCAAATGCAGGCAACAGGCAGGCTCAAGTAAAATAAAAGATTTATTCAAATTAAAGGCCGGCGGGCCGGCAAAACCAGAAACAAAAACTTAAGTACACATGGAGGCCAAGATGGAAACCAAACAATGATCGGACAAAGGTGGAGAGAGAATGAACAGAATATATACTATGGGGATAAGTGGAAAATGGAGAAAGCTGAGATGATTACAAGTGCAGACAGGTGTAAATGGAATGATCTAGAGACAGGAGAGAAAAGGAGGTAAAAGGTTAATGTCATGAAACTGACACAAGAGGGAGACTGCAGACAAGACACGACACACCAGAAAACACATCCTCACAAATTCCTACTGTTCTTCTCGAACAGCATGTTTTTGCGTCAAATTCCTGCTTTTCTTCTTCTCGAGCAGAACGTCCTTGTGTTGAATTCCCACTGTTCTTTTTCTCAACCAGTTGAGAAAAAGAACAGTGGGAATTCAACTCAAGGACGTTCTGGCAGAACGTCCTTGAGTTGAAATCCCGCTGTTCTTTTTCTAGTGCAGAATGTCCTTGCGTCGAATTCCCGCTGTTCTTTTTTTCAAGCAGAACGTCCTGGTGTCAAATTCCCGCTGTTGTTTTTCTGGAACAGAACGTCCTGGCATCGAATTCCTGCTGTTCTTTATCTCGAACAGAATGTCCTAGCGTCTAATTCAAGCTGTTATTTTTCTCGAGCAGAACGTTCTTGCGTCAAATTGCCGGTTTTCTTTTTCTGGAGCAGAACTTTGTGTTAAATTTCCACTTTACGTTTTCAAGAGCAGAATTTTTTCTATGTCAAATTCCTGTTTTTCTTTTTCTCGAGCAGAATTTTTCTGTGTCAAATTCCTGCTTTTCTTTTTTATTTCCTCACCGCTGGAAAAGTAGATTTTTTTGTCAAATTCCTGCTTTTCTTTTTCCCCTCACAGCTGGGTGAGCAAAGTTTGTGTCAAAATTGTGCTTTTTTCCTCTAGCAGATTTTTTTGTGTTAAATTCCTGCTTTTCTTTTTCTTGAGCAGAATTTTGTGTCAAAGTCCTGCTTTTCCTTTTGTCGAGCAGATATATCCAACAAACCTCGGACCGTTAAGACAGCTAGAATCCTTCTTCAGACCAGAATGAGGCAATGTTCCTCTATAAACCCTTCAGCAGCTGGTCCACGCAGATCATAGACCTTTACTGACTTGAAGGAGGGGATGCTTCAGGACCTGACTACTACTACTACTACTACTACCTACTTTGGGTTTCTTTTTATTGTAGACCTACAATTTCTTAGTCTAAACATCTGATGTTTAGAAATTGTTTCACAGTGAATAAAATATGGGTTGACATATGTCAGACTGTGAGTGGCACTGAAGACACAGGACAAGTATTACAAAAAGGTAAGTGTTTTTATTTACAGGTGCAGCAGTGGTCATCTATCTGAAGAGGGGAAGAGTCCAAGGTAAGTCCACAACGTCTTTGAGAAGTAGATGATGAATATTGCAATGAAAAAAATTAACTCTTTTTCTTACAGGTTTTTGTAGATGAGGAGGCTCCAGGATTGTTAATCCAAAGGTAAGTATACAAATCTTCAGGCAGAGTGGCACGCAAACAGTAAAACCTTGTTGTGATTCGTCCTATGGCAGAGTTTCTGATGGCAATCCTGGCAGGGGGAACTTCGTGGTGGTGGATTCCAAAAGGTAAGTAACTATAATACTTTACTTTAACTTTAACTTTAGCTTAATGGCTTCTGTACTCTACCATAACAGAGAGATGCATCAGTGAAAACCAGAAGTTCAGGTGGAGCTTATAAAGACCAGGAGCTCATCAGTGGAAACGCCAACAGGTGAGATAATTAGTGAAAGGGAGTGCCTGAAGATCCACCATCTTCACATGGGTTTGTGAGAAATGCAAATCATTACATTCTCTTTAAACTAACTTGGTCAAAAAAATGGTTGAAAAATAAATAATAAATAAGCTGTATTATTTAGGATGTGTTGATCAGGTTTAAGAGTTGGAGCCTTGGTATTAAACTAGTTTAGTGCTGAGCAGCTGTAAAACAGAAGAATTCAAAGTAGTAAAGGGAACAAAGACCATGATTTAGTTTTATTTTTTATGTCTTTAAAAATGATAAATAAAGCTACCCAAAGGAAAGGAGAAGATCAAARCATGTGTTCGGGCTGAATCAAAAAGTGAAAAACTTCACAATGTGTCTCTTGTTTACACAAACTTTTTCTTGTGTATTTTATAAGTAGACAACATGGTTGGTGGAGATGAGAGAAATGGGGGTGACGATGGTGAGGAGTGTGGAAGGATGTGTGTGTGTGTGTGTGTGGGGGGGGGGGGTGCATGGCTTAAACACAACAGGAGCATCCATCCTTTAACCAGTGGGGAGTTATCGCCCGACAACAGAGCTTTTCCAAATGCTTTAAAAAGCACATTTGAAGATGTATTAGTGCATCCCTGGATCCACTTGCTGCCAATAGGGGGCTGCTCGCTGGGCTTTGTGCACGTCTGTGGCTTTTTTTTTTTTTTTTGTGTAGCTCCAGTCAAATTCTCTTAGCGAGCGTTGCTAAGGTGCTTTAGGGATGAGATTAACCGCGGGCTCATCACACATTCCATAACAGGAAAAAAATGTGAAAAGAAGAGGACAAATTCAAACAAAGTAGGGGAGAAAAGGAAAAAAGATGTCAAGAAAAAATAAAATGTAATTAAACAAAACAGTTTTACAAAAGAGAAACTAAGGCATGARGAATAGATAAAAAACATGTTTAAAAATAAAAACTAAATAATTTAGGAAAAAATTAAAAAGGTAACACAACAGTAAATTATTGGGACAAACATGTATGATAACATAAATGTATAGTAATTAGAAGAGGGAAGCGGAAGGAGAACGGAGGATGGAAAAGAATGAGAAAAAAAGACTAGATGGAAAAATGGAAGGAAGATGAATGAAGGAAGAAGCTTGCCTTCTGTTGCATCAGCCTGATAACCGAGGGCAGTTTGTGGAGAATAATATGCATAATAAAGTGTGACGGCAGCAGCAGGAATGTGTCCATGAAGTCATCTCGTCTCTTCCACTGTTCAAATCCATCGGAGCATCAGTCTGACAGCTTTGGCAGCTGGTGCCACCAATTATTCAGGACACAAAACTGCTGTGCTTACAACATCCTGGGTTATATTTGGTCTGCTGTTCACATTTTTGATCAGTCTCTCAAACAGAGCAAGAAAAGCACAACTTCAGATGTTTATTGAGGTTATCCCATGCTGACAAATACAAAACACTGTGTGTGCAAAATATCTCTCTTTACATAGTTGAATAAAACAACCAAAATAATCACTAACACTGAAAGCTAACCCAAATCAAGATGGCAGCCACACCTAATCAATCTCATAAACAAAAATAGKTGTAACTCAGTTAATTTTCCAAATATGGAGCTAAAATACAATGCAGAAACAGCTCAGTGTCCTTCACAACACAAACTCTGAGCATAAAACAAATCAAATAGTGTTGTGTTATTGCAGCTGTGTTTACACTGCAAGATAAAGTGACCTAAACCAGATTTTTTGTTTGGCCCATRTCTTTTTTTTAATGGCAACCTGACTATAACAAATCCTTTTTTTTTTCCAAATTCAACCCAGGTCTTTTTAATACCTGGTACTGAATCAGCGACATGTTAGTTTTTGTATTTTTAAAGTGACCTCAGTCTGAACAGTCATGTTAGGCAGGAAGCAGCGAGATCAAATGTAAACATTGGACAAAGYAATCACAGATAATTTTGTTAACTCGAAGCTAACAACTTCAAAATAGATCCACACATGCTAACCCWTATAGCATCTGTATTTGGCTTCAGTAAACAGCGTACTGCGTGTGACGTAGCGTCTTCTTTTGCAGGGCACTTTATAGCCGAGGATACTGGGGGTTCACCGAGTGCAGTTTTCTGGCTGATCAATGATCTTTAAAAAGTCTGACCCGTTGATTCMGATTTTGGCCGATACAGATTATTTTTAAATAGCTGATGCTGTCAGGTGTTATAAGGGCACAATACACCTTCAATGTTCCAATCAAATTTTATTGAAAAACATTGAACCCTTGAAACAACTTGTTTTAACTGGACATGAGGTAGTGCTCACAGCAGAGCAGGAGTGTATAGTGGTTKATTTTCAGACCTTTGTGGAGCCGATCTTTTCCACAGGTCTTATCTAAGTATCAACCGATATCCCAAAATKAAGGAAACTGGTGTACCCCAGTGTACCCCTGGAAGATACACACCATCCTCACACTGGAGTCACATTTAAACTACAGTATTAGCAACCRTGCAACAATTGATCTGATCTAAGCAAAAGAAAAAAAATCAGAATTGAGCATTAAGACCTGCAGTGTGAATGWAGGCTTACATTTAAGGTTTGACCATATCGTATATGAAAAATGTTGGACAACTTGCATCCTTTCAAAGCCCATAATTATTTGATATTTTATCACGTGCATTGAAATCATTTTTTGTATGTTTTAGAGCAGTTAGCAATCTAAGCAAACTATTTCATTTTGTTTCGTTGTTTTCTGATTGATTCCATCCTCAGATATTACCCATTTTATGTCATGGAATAAATTAATTCAGTCCAGCCATCACCTCAACAAAAATAATTTTAAACTATATTAATCATRGCTCTGCTGTTTACTTTGAGCCATGCACAATAAGCAGAGCAGCTGTCACACTTGTGTAGAACAGCCTAATGTAAGCGTCAAGTCTCACGTTTTACCTGGAAGTCTCAGATTTCATCGTCCCTGACTGCCACCTGTGATATGAAAACTAAATTCAAAGAAGTGAGCTGAACACCTCCCCTGCTAAAGGAGCTCTGAGGAAAATAAGCTGCTGTTTGTAGACCTGTTTTTGCTTCCACTTTTTTTTCAATCTAAAAGCAAAAATAAAGAGCGAGTTAGAGGTTGCAGGGRGATCAAGAAATTCAGAGTAGCTACATGAATTATATATTTTAAGTGTCAAAATAGTAATGAAAACAAAGAGCAAAGAAATAAACAAATATTAGTTTGATCGAATTCTACTCAAAAATTGTAAAATCCTGCTTTGTGACCAACCTGATTATGTGACTWCACATGTTTAAAACATAATGTTTTTTAAATGAGACCAGAAAAACAACATTTTCTRAAAGTCAGTGCTGACTGATTAAAAACCGGCCATCCTTTGTGCATTGAGTAAAGCTGTGTGTGTGTGAGGCAGAAGGAGAGGCCAGTACGTAGGTGTGGTCCGCTCAGTCTCCTGTTACCTGCTTCTCTGAAGCAACACGAGCTTCCTCTGTTTAGACAAATTGACAGAGCTGTGCTGGGCTGAGCTGACGAGCAACCAGATTTCCYTCTCGGTTTATCTCCATCTCACTCAGTTTGTGTTTACACAGCACTTTCTCTCAGCCTCACTGGGACAACACGGACAATTTAATATGACGCAAACTGAATGCTGGGCAGTTCGAAAATTTCTCATTCGCTTGACTCAACGATTGTTTTCACAGTGGGGAAAAAAATCCACTTTAAATAAAAAGTGTTTTGATCAGTTTATTCCAGCCATCCATCTATCCATTGATCCATCCATCTAGTGTTTCCATAATCTAATTATGTACCTATGACAAGGGGGACAGGTAATGCAATCTGGCGTGGCGTGGAGAGTGGCATGGCGTGTGTGTGTTGATTATCTGAATGGAAGTCAACAGAGTTTCTATTTCACCCACTTATCTTGTCTAGAAATAATCATCTAATCAGACACACACACACACACACACACACACACACACACAC
>NW_013952834.1:208238-213817 GCF_001266775.1 Austrofundulus limnaeus
TGTGTGTAGCACACTGTATTTCTACAAACAGCAGCTGGATAAAAACAGAGTAGTTATTCCACAGACACAGTGGAATAGACCTCAAATTGTAAATGTAAATGCCAACGCTACTTGTATTGTTTTAATTATTATCATAAAAAAATTAAGGATCCAAAACTTCATTTAAGTTTATTCCAATCATCTGTTCCATAAAGAGTTCTCCTGTCATCTACAAACAGCTGAACAAGTGCAATTAAACAAATAAAAAAAAAAGTAAGCAGACAAGCATTCAGTATGGAACATAAACACTTCAAMGAGTTGTGGCAGTACTTAGCTTAAGGTTGAAGTCTAAAGCTCAAATTTGAATGTAACGTTACAAGCTAAAGTTATAGCAGAGGCTTTCGGGTTTGACATATCCAGGTTTTTTTTCTAAAGCCATATTTCAGATTGTTTGATGTGTGCTTCTGTGAAACAGGTACAAACAATTAATAACCCACCTGTTGCACAAAGCTCTTTGGATGATCTCAGTTTGATAAAATGAGGTTTATTTCTGAACAAGCTGCCAAGCTAACATAGCTAATCCTTAAAAATGTCCAAACTTTAAAAGCTATTTTATAAATTTATACAGTGTTGCTGCATATTTTGTATTACATGCTTATTATATCGAAAATAATGACATTCCTACAGGAAGTGCTACAGCTGCTGCAGCCACAGTAACAATGTAATGTTAAATCAATGTCGATGTAAAAGTTTATCTGCATGAACTGTTATGAATACTGATTTTTAATATTAATGAATTTCCTCTTGGATATGAATAAAATATCTATCCGCAGGGTGAGTCAAAAGCCACAGGACATTTAAAAATGACATATCTCAATACTTCAGCAAGTAATAGGTGAGGGGACATGACTACAATCTTTAAAGCCACCATTTTGGATCAAAGTAAAAAAAATTCCAATAGGAAGGTGATTATGTAGCATAACAAATAAGATCAGAATTGTCTCAGAAATGAATGGTCTCAATCAGATGTGCAATATCTGTTGTGGTTCAAAAGCTATCAATAGAGAAAGTTGCAACAACTGGGAATGTTGCCTGTGATGCACAGCTATTTGACATGTTCAAAGTGCTGTCCCTGGTGCTGAACACAGACAAATGTGACAAACAACAAAAGTTTGGAACTTTCTGTGTTGATACTGTCTGAACTGCAGGAGATATTGCACATCTGATTTTACCAATCCATTTCTGAGGTAATTCTGACATTATCTGATATGTACCATCAGTGGTTCCCAACATTTTGACCTTAATCCAGTATGGGGGCCCATAGCCTTGTCTTCTCAGGGGTTGTGAAAATATCAGTTTGTGCTTAAAAAAATCACCAAAATAAGTCAATTTGAATAATTAAAACTCTGTATTTCATATTGTTTGGGAGAGGTGGGGTGTAGAGAGGGATGGAGAGGCAGGTCTCAGCTTGTCTTGGATGTAAGAAAGGAGGGCTTTGAGGAAAAAAGGTTTTGAACCACTGTGCTACATAACTCCCTTCCAATTGGAAAATTTTGGCTGTGCTTCAAATCATGGTTGCATCCTCATGAGTGTGCATTTTTTGCTGCCCCACGCCAAGTGCTGTCCCAATTCGAAGGCTTCTCCTCATGCGGCTGAGGAATACAGCCCAAAAAATCTTGAAAATCAAGGATGTTTCTGAGTATCCCGGCCAAGGATATCCCAGGATTCAGTGTGCTGACAGCAAACTAAACAGAGAAACAAAGACAGTGGAGTTTTTATTTTTTTTACCAAGTTGGCGTAATTTGGAAATTCATCAGGGATCRAAGAATTTGTTTTTAACTTAGCAACTCAGCTGATGAAATTCATGCAGCAATAAGACATTAAATAAATTGAACTACAAGAACTGACACTGGAGCTAAACCCACATTATCAGTGTTTTTTTATTTACTTGTTATGTTTTATTTGTAAAGTTGTTCTTCTAGTGAAATAATATACAAATACATGTCAGYGCATTTTAAGTCYGATATGAAASCAATCACTATGGTAACAGGGTATTGTGTGGTCACGCAACATAAATCAAACCTACATCAAGTGAAGGCTTGACCGTCTCATTTCACAGCAGTTTCATGCAGCCTACACAGACTGGGAAGGACGTGGTCCACATGGCCTAGGTGGGCTACGCACTTATGAGGATGCAGCCCATGAACTGAGACATAGCCTTCGATTTTAATCCAGTATGGCAGCTTTCAAAATGGCAGCCATGTTCTGGACATAGCCTTAAAGAAAGGTCCTATCACCTATTATTTGCTGCGATATTCTGATTTTTAATTTTCCCTTTCTAAAAAAAATGGGTGTCCTGAGACTTTTCACTCATGCTGTATTTATAAACTTTAAAGCTTTAAGACAGCAGCAATCAACTTTGTTCTTGGCTTTACTCAGACCAGCCTTTACTTTTACAATCCAATCAATTAAATCTCAAAATGAGATCAATTAAATTGAATTTACAAAGCATGCTACTTGATTTTAACCTTTCCACTTTGATATGTTCATACCGACTGTATGAACACAATATAATCATATAAGCAAAGCAAAATAAAGGTGCGGCTGCAGATGATGGCAAATAAAATGGTGTTTGAGCAACTGTTTGTTGCTAATTCTCCCCTAATGCTCAGTTGTCAGGTGCTTATGATATAAGAAATCCCACATTGAGCTGCTGTAAACCCACATCAGTGAGAAAACTGAAAAATAGATCAATCATTCCAATTGGACAGAACGGAAAAAAAAGTGATGAGAAGAAAAGGAGACACAGGGAGGGAGGCTGATYGACTGTGGTTCTGACCTCTGCTCACACAAAACTCCCCCCACCACAAGTAAAAAAAAATGGGGGAGAAAAAAAATCAGCTGAACCCTTCACGGTCAGGGCATTTTACTGTATCAATTCACCCCCCTCCCCCACCACTCCTCGTCCCTCTTAGCCACCAATCCCACACGGCTGGACAGCCAATAAGTTGCAGCCGAGGACTAAAAGCTCCCGCGGGGTGAGCGACAAAAGAACTCCTACAGTCCTGGAAGGAAAGTGCTCCCTCTTTTCTCACACTTTCTTCTCCCTTCACTGTAGGAAGACATTATGGAAGTCATTATTCTGGCCCTCCAAGTTGCCACAGAAGCGTCGAGGCTTTGACCTGGTCACATGTGTGTGTTTTGCCGCGTGTGTGTGTGAGACAAGCCCCGTAGGAAGCCGTCCAGTCCCACAGAGTGCCAGATGAGGAGAATTAAGAATAATTTTTTCCCCTCAGACTCCTGACTTTTTCTCCTCACAGAAGAGCAATGTCGCACATTTTGCATTTCTGCTGTAGAAACTTTGATATGCACGGACACACACGTGCACACACACGCACAGCTGGCATAAAGATTAAAGTAGGTATTAAAAAAGGAAAATCAAAACTCTATTGGGTCAAAAATCATTTTCAGTCATGAGAATGATAACTATCGACTGACATATTTTTATTTTCTTGAGAAATAATCATGCAATTAGAGTAATAACGTGTGACGCAACCACTGGGATTGCCACAGGGGGCAAACTCATGAAAGCAGAGGCAATTGCCCTTCCAGATGCCACCCGGGCTCAGACCTGCAGACTCAGGATAATAAGGTCGAGGCACGGCACACCAAGTTATACACACAGCYATCCATCCATCCATTATCTATACCTGCTTCTTCCTTTCAKGGTCAYGGGKGTCACTGGTGCCCAAATCCAGCAGTCACTGTGCAAGGGGCARGGTACACCCTGGACAGGTCASAAATCCATCACAAGTCCACGTAGCCAGTGTTTTGTTAAATACGGAGAAACTTAAATTAACCATTTAATCGAATAATTGATCTGGATTATGTTTTGTTACACCCCTATTCCATACCTGTGTTTATATATTTGGGTGGTCTTGAACGTCATACAGTGAGGATCTCTTCTTTATTTGATAACATCAGTGTTAAATGGGGGGTATTATGTATTTTCCTGGCACATTGTTCAATTCAATACCACAATCAAGTAACTATGTTAGTTGTTATGAAAAAGCTGTATACATCAAAAATAAATATGATTTTGCATCATAATCTATCTAAACACCATGTAAGAGGTCTCTGTCTCTTTAAGAACCTCCTACTGTTTCCAACAGTCCCACTTCAGCACGTCTTCATAACAATGCTTTGGAGGAGGAGTACTCTGTGGGGTGGGAGCTTGGCTACACACTGAGCTGCAGGGAGGATCCATGTACAAAAAAGGTGACCCTTGTACCAGCAAGTGTTTAGGTATTCACATACTCCATCCCAAGCTAAACAGTCGACACATGGTCATGTGGTTGTTCTGCRTTTGTTTACGTACACACCTTTCATAGTTCCTGAGACGTACCATGGCAAGCTCCTGGAAAACCCCTCCTGCAGTGGTATACATCACTGTACAGGGTTCCTTCCGGCTGGAGTCTACACTCCGGAAAAAAAAAMAACCTCAGATCCAAAGTTTTTTGTCCACAAATCTGTCTGGTTAAAGTACCACAGTTTTTGACTGACTCACTTCTCTGTGCATGTTRTGTTTCMTCTCCATTCATGAGTTTTTGGGCATTTGACTTTCTTCATAAATGAATACTTCTGGGAACAACAGTCAGCTTCTGGAAGAAAGTTTTTGTTTATTTGTTTGTTTGTTTATTTATTTATTTGTTGTCTTTTTACAAGCGAGCGGTTGAAGCAAAATGTAGCGTCCGAGCGCTTTCAGCATAAACAAAAACCACATACAAAGCCACAAACGTCTGATTAGTCATTCAGTAAGTTTTCATGTGGAGGGAGGTAAAAAAAAAGTTCTCACCACAGGTTGTAAAAAGAAGAGGTGGAAGACTTGAAGCTGTGAACAGAACAACACAGTTTTTGTCACGCAGCTTTGAAAATGAGAGCTGATTTCAACAGTTCAGATGGATCATGCAGAGGCCTTTAGGCAGCGACACATAGCAACCACAGGAGATTCAAGGATTTCTCAAACATGCATGAATGAGTCAAAGCAACACTCTGGGTATGTTTTTGATGAGAGAATAACATTATAACCCATACATCAAGACTGATCACACATAGCACTGGTTTCATTCCACAATAAATAGCTTTAAACTATTTTCTTGAGTAGTAAGTCATACGTCACTGAGCACTCGTTTTTTTTAAAAAGTCACCTCTTTCCTGCAGGGGATCAAATATGAATCATGAAATATGACTAATCTTCCATGTGAAGTACCTCAGGGTTCAGTTTCATACAAATCAAGTTGTCTCCTTGAAATACTCACTCTAGGACAGGGGTCTTCAACCAGTAGCTCGTGAGCTACCGGTAGCGCCTGGGCTCATTTAAAGTAGCTCTTCAGTGTTTATGAAAAATTAGGAGAAGCAAAATTTAATTTGTCACTGGCCAAACAAACGTTCATTTAACTCCAATCAATCTATAGATGTCCCTTCCCCTTGGTTGTCAAACAGTTTAGGGCTCAGTATGGTCAATGGTTGGTTTCGTCCCGCTGGGAAAAAATGTGGGAAAATATCAGAGACCCATTACCCAATGTTATTTGTGCACAAAT
>NW_013952834.1:215288-216468 GCF_001266775.1 Austrofundulus limnaeus
TTGTTACAATAATATATTCCTGTTGATCCAACCTAACTCAAGATCTCTGTGTCCAGAACTGCTGATTCCGGTCTCCAGTCCTCGTCCTTCAGTTGCACATTTTTACAATAAACCTGTTAAAACTGTGTTGGTGTTCGGTTATCATTCAGAGCTCAAAAAGCTAATCATAACAGTGATGACCAGAATGTTTAATCATTGCACAGAACAACAGGTTTTCACAAATCAGGCAGCTAATTTCCCATTTAGGCTTTGTCCAGTCAGGTCTGACAAATTTTTGTACCAATCAATACATCTAAAAAGTCAAATTAAACAACTGATCTGAAAAAATAAAGAAATACCGTAAAACTAAGAAAGCTAGTAAGAAAATTTTTCAAATGTGTCCAACTTCTCATTGATGACTGAAATCTCTGCTGCTGATAGATTTCAAGGGGTTRTAAATCACTTAATTAGCCTCTGTAGAAATGTTTCATATGTTCACATGTTTTGATTACCTGATTAAACTGTGGACACATGACTAATTTGCTTGTTTGATTTGAGTCATTTCTGCWCAGAAACAGAGTAGTTGCACACCAGACTCAGCCCGGAGCCACAGTGCACACWAGAAGAAGTCTGGTTCTTCTTAAGACAAGAGAAACATGTAACAAAAACATGATTTATGATTTATTTGAGGTACATTTAGATGTTAACAATGTTGTTTTGTTTGTTTTTTTGCGAGGCAATTCATGGTTTCCATGGATCACGTGTAAAATCAGACATTAAGTGTAGCTTAATAATTAGCCTCTCTTTTCCTTGGTGCTCTCCAAGCGCCTCCATGGTGCACAGCATGCCTCTTCTAATCTGTTTTTTATTATTCATACACTGTGTAATACATATTCATATTCATTCTTAGTGCAGAATGCCTCAAGAAATTTTGACAAAGCTTTAAAAGTAAACAACAAATATGCCGAATTATCCATTTAAATCTGCATTTAGTAAACATCGTGTGTAATTGTGCCACAAAATCTGTCTGAGGAGGCGCTTTTATTTTCAGTGCGGTTCTTTGAGTTGGAATTTTTTGTTTTTAAGGAATTGATTTGTTAAACTTGAAAACAAGTTCAAAAAGAAAAAAATAAGTATGTCCTCTGGACAGGTTCTTCTTTAGTGAAACGTTTCGTCTCTCCTCCAAGAGACTTCTTCAGTC
>NW_013952834.1:216698-223315 GCF_001266775.1 Austrofundulus limnaeus
GGTTAGACACATGCAGAAGAGGGCCATTGACTAACAATAGGCTTGATTAGCTCTATTGTTCATAGAGGGTCATGTGCCCCATCACCTGACTAACGATGGGGCCTTGATTCACACCTTTTGCTCACAGGGGGCTGAGTCATACTTGCAATAGCGGCATTGTATTGTACTTTGGCCAGGATTGCCTGAAACTATTTCGAGAGTTTGAGCAAACAGCAAGAACAAAGGCGGACTACAGAAACCATCTGAGATTTAATCTTCGTTGCAGACAGAGTGGCATCTTTCCTAGGAGCCTTCAACTTAAATCATCTGTTGGTGGACAATGGGCAAGTAAGAACCTACAGACTCACCCTAAACCACAGACTAAAAAGAGGAAAATTGACATATTTTGTTGGGGTAGTGACATTTTGACCCCCCAAAATCACTGTTTGCATTTTTGTTTAATGAAATGTCATTTACATCAAAGAGCAAATCAATAAAAATCAGCTGATAGCTTGTTTTTAAATTTTGGTTGTTTTAAAGCAAAGTTATTGGCGGTTAAGCTTCCTGTTCCCCTAATTTTGATGGTCACAATGGAAAACGGGTGTGGTCACAAAGCTGTCCATGGGGGGCAGARAGACCCAAMATTTTTTCTGTTAACATGCATTTTTTTGAAAGAGTGGACACTAGGGTACATGAAAATACCAGAGAAGTTCAGTAGTGGGGTGTRCWTGGTGACCCACCCTAATCTACAGACTAAAAATATGAAAATTTTCATCTTCTGTTGGRATTGTGACCTTTTGACCCCCCTGATGACATCATCAAGCAGATATTTGYTTAATGAAATGTCATGTACATCGAAGAGCTAATCAATACGAATCTGCTGATACCTTGTTTTTAAATTTTGGTTGGTTTATAGCAAAGTTATTGGCGATTAAGCTTCCTGTCCCCCTAATTTTGATGGTCACAATGGAAAAGGGGTGTGGCAAAAGAAGGGGGTCCCTGGGGGGCAGTGAGRCCCAACTTTTTTTCTGTTAACATGCATTTTCTGAAAAAGTGGACCCTAGGGTACATGAAAATACCAGAGAAGTTCAGTAGTGGCGGGGGTGCACGGTGAGCCACCCTAGCCCATGGACTATGTGTTGTCTCGATATATATTTCACATATCTTCTAATTTCTCTTTCACTTTTCCCCATAACATTTCACTTTTTTTCTTCTCATTATTTTTCTTCTTTGAAAAAAAGTCACTGATGAAGAAACTAAAAATGTAATATTCAGTTCTGCTTTCTACTGAAGTGGCTAAAAAATAATCAGACACCACTCTCAGCAGCAGAACCACTCTCCACAGAACAAGTGTGCCAACTCCTCAAACTGTGCCTGGAATCAACCTATTTCACTTATGGGGCCAATAATGTAGGCAGAAACATGGRTGTGCYATGGGATCCCCAGTTTCCCTTATTGTTGCAAACCTGTACATGGAGGAGGTGGAAAWGAGAGCTCTGATGTCCTTTACAGGGACACCACCGAGCCATTGGTTCAGATATGTTGACGACACCTGGGTTAAAATTAAAGCCCAGGAAGTCCAACATTTCACTGATTACATCAACTCTGTGGATAAATACAAAAAGTTTACACAAGAGGATTTAAAAGACRGCAGGTTGGTGTTCCTAGACTGTGATGTCTCAGTCTCAGAACCCGTCCAAAGGACCTATTTTTTTCTTTTTGATTTTTTTCTACCTGGATTACTGAGATGCATCAGGACATTAAAAACAAGTTCATCAATCCATCAAGTGACACTTGTTCTAGAGTCAAGTCATGGAGCCACATCTTCCAGCAACAAATTTCTTTAAATTTGGGAGATCAGAGATCGGTCGATACTTAGAAAAAAATCAGTGGAAAAAAATCAGCTTCTCATCTACCTCCACAAAGGTCTGAAAATCAGCTAGTCCTCTTCTGCTCTGCTGTGAGCACCGTATAATGTCCAGTTAAAACAAGTTTGTATTATTTCAAGGGTATTCAATGTTTTTCAGTAAAAAAAGGCCAACAGAGACAGTTTCTATAACATTTTCTAGGTTATCCCCAGGGTCTTTTCTCASTTAGACATACCTTGAACACCTTCCTAGAAAGGCATTCAGGGGGCATCCTCAACAGATGATCAAACTACCTAAATTGGCTCCTTTTGATGTGGAGGAACAGTGACTCTACTCCCAAACGTGGAACAACTTTTCATCCTGTTTCTAAAGCCCAATTTATAGTCAAAGAGTAGGTCCACTCCTGCATCACATTTACAAGGTGTGTGACAAATACTGCATTGTTTGCTACTCTTATCACCTGATGTGACCTCGTCTTTGTGCATTGGCCCCAGTCAGCACCATTGGTGCATTCCGGTAGCACTGCGAAGGAGAAATTTGCTTGCTCCCATTCGTAAATTCAAACTAGAATGCCTCCTCCAGTGGTGATTTCCATCTGTATAGTGGTAGTGGCTACAACTACCCCCAGTTTCAATTTCAAGATGGTGGCTTCAGCTTTTGAAAGTTAACTCTGTAACTTTTACTGTTAATTCTCATTCTTAATGTTTTATTTTTTATTTTTGCATGTTTACCGGTAGTCACTTGCACAAGTAGTGCGTTTTCTGTGCAATACTGCACATATTAAAATCTATTTTTATTTAAATGATGTATGACGTAGAGCTCTATTTTTGTCATTGTTTATATTGTAGCAGTGTTGTATCTAGGTTAGTGGCAGCAATATAATCGCCTCTTGGTAAACTGGAATGCAGTTGCGTATGATTTGTTGAGAAATTACGTCACTACCAATTCCCAGTTCCAGAATACAATGTAAATGGAATGCAGCACAAGTATCAAGTCCTGTGTGATTTGTCAGAATTATGTGGGTGTGTTTGTGTATTTAAAGTGTTCTGTTCTCCGATATGTATATTCAATAAAATCTTGAGGCTACACAGAAGCACGTGTGAGACAACTCCATCTTAGCAGGTGTTCCTTTATTCTCGTCCGCCCCCAAACACATTACAGCACAAAGGTTCCTATCCACGGATAGCCTGATACTACATAAAGTAGCTGCAGTGAGCTGTCCTCTGAGCTGAGAAACTACTGGAAGAGGCTGTGTGAAAATGCAGCCAAYGCACTGTTTCAGTTAAAATAACAATGAAAGTCTGAATGCTGTCTATAAGCTGTCCAGCAGAGGCACAGAACCCCCGGGTCAACAGAGCTATGAAGAGCGCCTGTGTCTCTGCGCTGTCTCCTCGGGTCACAAACATTGTCCAATCTCCTTTCATGAGTTCTTTGACTGTCTTCATTWGCTTTATTTTGTTGAAACAGTTGTACACTGGCCAGCTGCTCCACTCATTGAAGCAGTTAAAGAGAAATGGCAAGGGTGTAGTTCATTCACTTGTTGCACCAAAACCTAAGGTTACCAGATGAGACTAATCCTGCAGGATGTACTGAACTTGTTAATTTGGGATCTAGATGGGGTTAACTGAACCTCCACTTAACTCAGCAGTTCAGTAACATGATAGCAATGATCATATTTTAAACTGATGCAGCCAATTTATAAAACAAAACTTAGCCTAATTTAAATAGTAATTCCTAAGTTGTTTTTCATTTAATAACAATTTTTTTAACAGTTAAACACCAGTCATCTATATAATAAACACTACCTGAATGAGTCATTGTCACATATAACGTTGACATTTAGCTCTATTTGTCATGTTAGAGATCATCATCACCAGGTTTCTTACAGCAGTCATCACCTCTGCCACTAGTCTGATCATCAGAAGCTTTTTTTTCACCCTCATCATCATCGTCATCACTGCTGCTGTCGTCACTTTCTTCTTTTGACTCTTTGATTGATCTGGACCTCTTGTATCTTTTTTTATCAGAAGAGGACCTTTAGCTTTTAGGCTGAGCGAGCGACAGTTTGGAGGTGGGGGTAGGACAGAAGAAGAAGGGGGAATCAGGACGAAGGCTGTAATAGGAGACGCTCAGCAGGAGGGCTGTTTACTGTCACTGAAGGAGGAGAAAAGAAAGATGGGGGGGGGGTGAAATGGACAATGACAAGGAAAAGGGGGAAGATTAGAGGAAGATGAATAGATGAAGGCAATGCTCAAGAAAAAAAAAAGAAAAAGTTCTTATGGGCTGTACACGATCACAAAAAGCTGCCATTTGAGGGTAACTTCATGCGTGATCTTGCACAATATGCAAGATCTGTCAGCACTCAGAGTATGTGTTGAGAATGACTCTCAGCTACTACCACACCAAACTCTAACTCAATATAGAATTGATTTAGTTAAAAAATAAACATGTTGCTGAGGTTGATACATCATGTATTAAATTGAGTCCAAAAGGCAAGGTGCACGTCCAATGATTGCATTCTGTGAATTTTACTGAAATCTGTACAACAATTCTGGAGATATTTTACTAACACAGTCACACACAAAAACATTATCATCGGCCTTTTGTGGTTCAGTGACATGACAGTAATAAAGTCATTTATTTCCACCACGCTGCAGGAAACAGAACGTCAACACCTAAACAAACAAACAAAAAAGTAACATTGTATATGATGAAACAAAAACTTCAAACAGTAACACATTTAAAATGTTTATCTTTTTAAAATATAGTGGGCAGTCAGTCCAGACTCAGGTCAGACACATTATGCTAAAGTTGCATCAGAACAAACAAATAGAATGCAGAATTCTGATACAGGGAAATTAGTTCAATACAGAGGAAGCTACCAAAACAAACACAATTTGAGTGAAATATAGATTAATAAAAGAAAACAAACTCAACGACAGTGACAAGACCATTAATAGGAATTCAAATCAACAATATATTCACTTCAGTCTTTCAGCTTATTTCATAAAAAGTCAACAACAACAACTAAAAAGATCAGAAACTAATTAAAAAGTCAGAAATTGTCACATCCTGAACATAATATATTTGAAGTAGAATTTCTGACGTWGTGTCAGTTTGTTGTCTGAAATGTTTTCTATTCATTTCATTTTATTTTATTTTTTGTAAAGTTTTTGTAATCTTTGAATGTTTTTATGAATCACGCGTTACACAAATACTCATTGTGTCTGAAACATTGATTATGTTTAATTTACTGCTGTTTGGAAAGTTTTTCCTGAAATCTTATTTTCTGATATGTGACTTTTGTTTGTGTTTGCTTTCATTGTTTTTGTTTATTTGTTGTTGGGTTTTGTCCAAAGCCAACAGGTTTTGCGCTTCGGCACCGCTGCACAAACACAATGCTGACGCACTCGAGACAAAATGACTGCTGTTGATAAAAGATTGCTTCCTGCTCAGTCAAAGTAACTCTTTAAAGATGCTCTTAACCACTAAGATTAACTGTTATCAGATAAGATGGCCCCGACTGTACTCAGTCCTCACCTGTCGCACTAACACGCCCCTTCAGGCTCTCACCTGTCAACTTCCTCCARCGTTCTTTACCTGTTGCTGGGACCGACTCCAACAACTGTCAATTACCTGTAAACCAATCCTACAGGTGATTGACAAGTCAGTAGGCCAGGGATCAAGTTCAGCCTCTCGGGACCTCTGTGTGTGTGTGTGTGTGTGTGTGTGTGTGTGTGTAAACCTGACATGACTAACCTGACTTCAAGCAGCTCAGGTTGACTGGAAGCTGATGGGCTGAAAGACCATGAATTGTGTGTTTGCTGGATGTCTTGTTTAAAGATGGAGACAATAAAAACCCACAAACGCAGTGAGTGAAAAGCACAAACCCCAATGTTACGCACTGAAACTCCTTGTGGTCCCAATCAGTAGTCGTCCAGATTTTCCTCAGTGTTTACTTTTCTTTTTTTTAAACTTTGTCTGCTTTTTTCCAGCTCATCAACTGMCCAGTCTTTGGACATGACAAGGAAATTTGCAGCATATGCATAGGAAAAAAAGTGGACAAAAGAAGTGTCAGCTTTAATTAAATAAAACAAACTACAACACATGAAACTCGTGTCTTTAAAAAAAATGGGAAAATGGTTTATCTACAACTGTATCAACGTTTTCAGCTTATAGTTCTTTGGGAGACATCTTGTCAGCGCTAAAACCATTTTTCATGCCTGTCAAATTGTTATCTTTATTGTTTTTTATAGATTCAGTAAAATAAAAGTAAAATAAATGGGAACAACACATGCATTTGTAACATGTTGCTGGTAAATGCTTAAAGATCCTAAACAAAACCAATTCTTCGTCAGGTTTTACAATAMGTACCGACAACATTGGTTCAGCCCTTGAGTTAGGAACTTTTTCAATGATCAGACTAAACAAACATTTCTCTAAGAATGATCAGGAACAAGACTAAAAATGAGTGAAAAAGCAACCAAAGACCAAAGAAAATGGCTTGTTGGCATGGAAGCAATATAACAAATGAAGGGTGACTCTGGACTTCTGGTTGTTTTTGATTGGACACAATAACTAAGAAGGTGATTTCAGTTAATCAGATGGAAAAACTCAGGTCTCATGCAAGAAATTTCTGGAAACTTGGGGACCTTCCCTGCTTTCTAAAGCTTACATAAAACAAGGATGGGAAACTGGTGGACCGTGGGCCACATCTACCCCCCGGGTGACTTTTATCTGGCCCGCCGATGAACCTTGTCTTCCCAAAAC
>NW_013952834.1:224242-225662 GCF_001266775.1 Austrofundulus limnaeus
ATAACATTCTGAAGACTTCTCTTCACATTCTTCTCATGGTCAAATTACAAAATGAATATTTTTAATGTTACATCCAAAACTAAACAATCTAGTTTATTTGTTTAGCACAGTTTTAAAGGTTTCTTTTTAATTCACCTAATGGGACAGAATCAGCCTTTATCTACCTGAGGACAGGTTAAAAGATGAGTTTTAACCTCATCTTACAACCTGAGAGCGTTGGTTGGGCGTGGGGCCGTATTAATGTCCTGAGTTAAACACTGTAATTACTCACCTTTATTGTCCCCCACAATGCATCATCCATCAGAGCCTGGCCGTGTGTTTGTGTGTCTCTGACAGAGGAGCGAACTGAATGCCGAATCAAAGAGGCAAACTTTCAACTCCTATCAAATATCTGCATCGAGGGGGGAGGGAGGAGGGGAGGGGGCGACGGCAGGAAAGAAAAGGATCAGGGAGATTTTTTATTTAGTCCAGGCAGCTGTGACTCAGGAGGACGGGTTGTTTGAACCCAGTTGCTCCCAGTTTGTGCAGCCCTACGACAAAGTGATGAAGCGAGATTATAAAAGCACCAATTCCCCAGATGTCTCACTGGTTTGTGAGCCCCCCACCTCCCCACCCGAAAAGAGCCATTTCTTTAAAATAAGGGGAAGGAAAATGTGGGAATAAGTGAGTGTGGCTTTTAGTGTGTAATGAACACATTTGGTGGTTAAGACTAAAAGCTCTAACAGAGTAAGAGCATTTGGGTTTTACTTTTAAGCACATTACCTTGTTCTGGTGGATAAGAAGCAGGATGTTCCTTTTTTACAGGACAATAAAAAGAAAAGACTAGGAATTGTTCCCTTTGACTTCTTTATCATGTTTGGCCCATCTTTATACAACTTATTAGCTAGCAACTTATTAAATATATTGTTAATMTACAGGACAAATATTTTTACGTGGTTTATCAGTTCTATAGAGGATTTGGAAGTATATTTTACTTTTTAAGCAMACTCAGGGCTTCCACACATTTTCCCTGTCAGTTTCAGACATCTAAGCAGGCGTATTCAACCTAAATAGAAATCAAGATGTATATAGTTTTTATTTCCCTTATTAATGATAATTTGATATACTCTTAATAATTCCAAAATCATATTTTGTACCTGCTCACCCTGATGAACAGAAAGTTTACCATGCTTACTAATGATACTTTGGAAACAGTGCACAGAAATAAAAATTAATGAAAAGAAATTGGCAAGCAACAATGCTAGAGAGTTGTTGCATAAAAGTGGTTCAGAGTAAAAAAACACACACTTGTTTTACAGATGTACTAATAGTGATTGACAACTTGGATACAATATATGCAGGATAAAGAACAATGGGCCTCATGAAAGAACATGTTTGTATTCTTATCCTAAATTTCTCTTACTTTTGTTCGTACAAAGGG
>NW_013952834.1:226576-236270 GCF_001266775.1 Austrofundulus limnaeus
CGAACGGTTCTTGCATGAGGCCCATTGTCTGTCTTCCTATATCACATTAAACTTTTGCTCACAAAGTCTTAAAATAAAACTATAATACGCCCATCCTATCCATCCAGCAAAATCTAAAATGCAGTCTGTCTATATGAATAGACAGATGCAATGAAACAATGAACAGACATAAATGTGCATGTTTTAGAAAGGAAAAATAAGTAGATGTTGTGGCATGATTTACCAAGAATGCAGAAACACGTTGGAATAAATGCACAGAAAGTCTGCGTGTATGGTCRTCAAAATGATTTAATTCTGWGCAACAACACACCGGACAGCCAACCAGGAAATCTGCTGAGTTGTGACTGGTGTGTCAGCGGAAAGCAGCCAATAATATAACATCATGATAACATCATGTGACAGTTTACAACCAATCACAATTCAACAACTGTACCCACCTAACCAATAACAGGGCTCTCAGCCCAGGAGCTACCTTATCGAAAATAAGAGAGCTCATGCATTGCTGGAGTCTTGACGTCTGGGGCAAACAGATTAACACAAGCCGAAAGTAGTTATCATAAGATATATGAGTACTGGACAGCGTCAAGGTGAAACAGATATAAATAATTAGTCCATAACAGTAGAGAATGGTCTAAAAACAAGTTTTATCATAAAAAGTTTGTGTTTCTAAACTTGAGCAGATCTAGTAAGTAAATTCAATCCTTTTCAGTATAGGGTGTGAATCCTACCAAGTTCTAATAACTTTAATATTTAGGTACATTTTCACTTTTTAAAGCAGAAATGAAAATTGTTTTTTTTTTCCTGTTTGTCTGACTGGGAAAAAGCTTCATCTAACTTTGCAAAGTTCAATTTTATGCTTTCAAACTATTAAATATTTAGGTAGTTAGTTTCACTGTCAAACCACGAGTTCAAAGTGGGGTCTGAGGTACCTTCTTTCAGCCCAATCCTCTTTGAACCAGACTAACTGACAACTCGGCATTTAAAAGTGCAATTCAGCAGCTCGAAAAAAAATAACACAAACAAAAATACATGACTATAGCAGCTAAGCTTATTGTCCAACTGTCTTCCATAAATCTTTTAGTAAATGTTAAATAAGCAATCATTCTCACAGCAACAGACTGTAAATAAATAAATAAATAAAAAATAACTGGTTTGTTCTTTGCCGAGCTGGATTTTAAACTCTTATCATCTTAAACATCAATGAATCTGATTCTAAATTATTTTTTCTATTTATAAATTGCAAAGAGTTTATTTTGCTAAATATCTAAATGATGTGGCATTGGCCTAATAACAGCTCTAACATACACAGGTTCAATAGCAGCTACTCAGTGTGGAGGTCTGGTTTTGGTTAAAACATTCCTCCTGTAAGTGAGGATCCTCACCCCTCACTCTTATCTGTATTGCAATCTCATGAGTCTATTGTACGTATATGCATTTCGTGACAGTTTTCACTGCTTTGGTCAAAGGAGAAGCTCTCCGACAAAGAAGCAAATGACACCAATTGGCTACAAGTTTCATCGCCCAGTTGGCGACGGAAGAATAATCAGCTCTACAATCCTTGAAAACTCCACGAAGGTTAGAAAACTTCACCAAGCAGGGCCGGATCCCAGACGCGTCCTACTCACAACACCTCCATCTTCAGAATAACAGCTCTCAGAGGAACCCAAGGTTGGAGAAAAAAACAGAGTGAAGTGGCAGAAAGTGGAGAGGGAAAAAAAGCAAGACGAGAATGAAAGACCCAAATGAATGCTAACAAAACTGAATACAGTTGTCCAAGGCTGCTCAGATTGGATAAATTCAGCTGTGACTGAGGACTGTGAAGAGTGATGAACATGTTGGATGATGTGTGTGTATGGACGGGAGGGTCTGAATTCAGAGAGTGAGGCCGTTTGTCTTCAAGTGAATCCAGTTAAACTGAAGGACGAGCAGAAATTAGAATTCACAGTCCWATCTGATTGATTATGTGCAAGGTTAGGCTCTGTAAAAAGTGAAATATTTCCACAGATGGTCACAGTAAAAGATTGACAATGATATCACAATCCTCTACGCTCAGCATCCTTGCTCCTTCATATCTTCTCTATTTCTTGGATTGTTTTCCCGTTTTGATTTTTTGTCTTGGATGACTGTGAGGACATCAGAGAGGTGTTCAAGCTCTTCTAGCTGCTTTTGTCCCACAAACAGCCAGCTGCAAAACTTGAATTTCTTGGCTTACTTTTCTTCCTTGTAATAAAATAAAACAAAACATTAAGCTTTTGATTAAAAAAAAAACACAAAAGGATTGAAGAAATTGCTCTCTCCTTCAAGATAAAAAAAAAACAAAAGCTAGTTTGACTTAACTACAGCTAGGTATTTCCAGTTTTACAGACACAAACTAAAGCTCAAACTATGGTTTTAGAGGGATCTCTGACTGTTTGCACGTTAGCCTGGATGTGTTATTTTTCTATTCTGCTAAAAGTTGGCTGTGATATGGAAAAAATGCCCAATTACTTTAACAATTGTATATGTTTATTATATTTTTCATCTACACATGTTGCCATATTTTAACTGATGCAATGCATTTTGGGGTAGATGATAATGATGGTGGGTTTCAAACTGAACTAAAACACAAAGAGTCAAGTCTAAAAAGCTATAGTATATAGTATAACAAAGAAATAATATACCAAACACAAAGTTCCTTATTTTTGTGCTTTTTATATTAGCTTGTTTTAAACTTTATAAACTTAATTGAGATATTTTTTAAAATATGTGTATACCCAATGTTTGCTCGCGACATTATTCAGAAATATTTGGATTTCCTTGTCTCTGGTACAACAGAACCCAAGTAAGTATCTCGGCAAGTAGGCATTTCCAAAGGAAGGCAGTTTTCAAGGGACACACCTAATTGGATGAGCAAAAAGGGGGCGTAACTCAAGAGACACACTTGATTGGATGATCGTTGCTCAGGCGTTTCTTCATAACATTAGCTTACTTTTCTAGCATCGGACTTCCGCATTTATTTTTTTAGGTTTATGAAGTTGCCATTGTACCAGAGGTAATCACAAGACTTTTGAATAATAACAGCCGGCAGATTATGTTAACCAGCCATATTATATGTTTATACTGTATGAAGACGCTGCCAATGTCAGACTCAGTTTTCATTCATTATTTCCACCTCTCTTGCTCCATGTTACATTTCAAAATAAGAGCAACATCAGTCGATAGTATTTATTTATTTATTTATTTATTTATTTATTTATTTGAGAAATTTATAAAAAAGGAAAACTAAATGTTTGTTTTCAATTATACATTGTGATTTGGGAAAATGGCTAAAGTCAAAGAAAAAAAAATGAAACAAAAGAGCCAAACTTTTGGAAAAACAGATCAAATACAACTAGCCCATCAATGTTTATGCTTGAGAAACGCCTACTTTGAGTCTGCAGAGAACACTGTTTTGTGGTGGTTATGTTTGGAACTGACTGGGACAAAAAAAGTCACCACGTGGTGAATAAGTTGAGGAAATTAAAAAAACAGTTCAAACAAAAATAATCAGACCTGAGTTTAGATTTTTTTAATCCTTAAAACGTATGAAACTTATATATATATATATAAACAACTAATAAGAACCAATCAAAATGAGCTTTCTTTTTATTATACACATTACATACTGTACATTGTTTCCTAGCAGCTTGTTAAGGTCTTCATGTATATTAGAATAAACTGTTTGTCAGATACTAAAATATACTTCTGCATCACTTTGACTGAATGTCTGTTTAATTCCAGAAGAAGTCCTTTTGAATAAACTTGAATTGCTGCCTTGCTTTCTTCTTTAGCTGGATGACCCAGCCTAATTATCCGTGTAATGATATAACCCTGGGGGGAAATGGGATCTGCCTGTGTCTCCAACACACACACACACACACACACACACACACACACACACACACACACACACAAACAAACTAAAACCCCTAAAATTCCCAGAGTGGACCAGTAAGACTCCCACTGACAGAAGCAATGAAGTGGCAGTGAATTTCACCTGCTAATTAGATTAAAGTCAGTCTTCCGTCAAAGCCTGGAAATGACTGGACTATGATGAGAACAAACACAAAATGACCAATTTAAAAGTTCAAGTCCTTAATTACAGAACATGATGAGACTGTTATGTAGAAACCACAATCAGAAACTAAACGAAAAGTGTGATTTACTGGATTAAAATCTGGCTCCTGCTTTTGTGAAAATAACTTTTATTGCATCAAAACTTTTTATTTTCTCGATAAATGTTAGAATATTTAACCCTTCGAATGTAATAATATTCTTAGGAAAAGAATTTGATCAGATCTTTTGGAGAATGGCTTTGAAAAGGTTATTTATACTGTCTCTGTAGTGATTATTGATGTTTATCCTGTGTTGTCCTAATTGGTTCCTGTGGCAATTACTCCACCTGTGGGTGATTCTCCTGATGACTGCCTGGCCTTTAAAAGAGCTGCTTGGCAGGTTGATCTTTGCTGATGCATCTCACCTATTTGGCAGTGTTTAAGCCCACTATAGTATAACTTAGATTAAGAACTTTAAAGTACTTACCCTTGTTGTTTTTTGACCCTCAAGGTTGTGATCGTATTTTGGATTTTGTTTCACCTCGTCATCTCTAAAGGAGATTTCTGGAACCCTGGAACCAAGAGGATTTTTTACACTCATCTACAGGCCAGGACTCTGCAGTTTACACTCATCTGCAGGCCAGCGGTCACTCTTTCAGGGATAAAGATGTTCTCATCCTTGATAGAGAGGAACGTTGGTTTGAGAGAGGAGTAAAAGAAGCCATCTTTGTGAAGAAAAACCGTCCATTATTAAACAGAGGTGGAGGCCTCCGTTTTCAGTTGTCCCCCTCCTACAATGCTGTTTTTGTAAGTATGACTCAGCCCTCTGTGAGCAAAAGGGGATGATCAGGGCACTAACAATTTGTTGTTAGGCTGAGGGTCCTCTTTGCATGTGAACAGACAGATGTTCTTCATTAAACCTGTTTGTGCACCATGTGGAGGCAGTGCTTATAAGGCTGAGTTTACCTGAAACTCCTCAGACTGAAGAAGTCTCTTCAGAGACAAAACGTTTCATTAAAGAAGAAACCATCCAGAGGGCCTACTCAATTTTTTTTTTAGATTTTTTCCCCATCCTCTTTACCCACTTCTCCTTTCCAGGTTGTAGGGGTCACTGGAGCCTATAACCTACTTCACACTCTCTCCGAACTGCCAAAATCGGTTCGAATTGTCACAGTTTYATGACGAAAATTATGTCACCGTATTCTCAGCGTAAACTCCGATGCCCCTTTTGTCACAACCCGCCGGCAGAACTTTTTACCCCTCTCCACATGAGAACTTGTTGTGTGATTAGTTAGAAGTTCATGGGCGTTTGTTCATGCTGAAAGTGCTCAGGTGCTGAATTTTGCTTCAACCACTCATTTAAAAAAAACAACATCTTGGTTCCAGAAGCTGACTGTTATAGGCTACCAGGAAGCAGCCATTTCTAAAGTCAAACTGCTAAAAAAATCATGGTTGGAAATAAAACAGATGTTGTGCACAGATGAATCTAACTGATAAAAAAAAGTGGAGCTTTAACCAGGATATATTTGTGGATAAACAACGTCGGATGAGGGGTCTCAATTTTTTTTCCATACTGTAGGCTCCAGTGGGAAGAAACACCATGCAGTGATGTATRCAGCAGMGGGAGGGGTTTCCCAGGAGCTTTCACCGTGTGTCTCARGAGCTATGAAAGGTGTATGCAAAATCAAACTCTGAACAACCATGTGACCGCACATTGCTGGTTCGGCTTCAGATGGAATAGGCTGAGGCCTTTTCTCCAGCAGTCTCTGTGAGAGAGACATGGTACACCCTGGACAGGTTGCAAGTCAATCATTGGGCTAAGTAGGGACAAACAACCATTTGCACACTCACCTACTTATAAGAGTTATTAATGAACATAACATTCATGTTTTTGGTCTGTGGGAGGAAACTGGAGTRACCCGGAGAAAACCCTACATGCACACAGGGCGAACAGGCTAACTTCACCCAGAAAGGCCCCAGGCGGGGAGCTGATCCAGCCACCTTCACAGGCAACAGCTCYAACCATGCTTCCACCATGCCACCTATCAATCTGATCAGAATTTAACTTWATTTCTCCAAATTAAGATTGTTCAAAAATTCTATCAACAACAGGTACAATTGCTGCTCAGCTATAATCAAAAAGCAGAAACTACCAATCGCTACCCCACCACAACCATTTGTCTCATCTGTAAAATGATGATTACAGCTCACCACCGTTTAGCTTTATTTTACCAGACAACATAAAATAAGGCAAACAAAATAAAACAGATGATTTGATCCAAAGAAAACCACTGGGATTCAGAGTGAAGTTCAAAAAGCAGAAAGGCTGAATTTCATTGCTCTCCTGCTGCGTATGTGTCTGAGCAGGGACAGAGGACAGGCCGTATTTATTGACAATGGCTGCTCCGCTCGATAAGGAGAGGCATAAAAATCAATCAACATAAAGGTCTGGAGGATAAAAAAAAGGTGGTGAGCATAAAAGCGGGCTGAATGTTAGAAAATAAACGAGAACATGGGAAGCTGAGAGGGTCAGGGAGTGAGAGAACGAACCAGAACGATGGAAAGTAACGGGCAAAAAAAATTAGAAAACGGAGAGAAGGATCAGACCTTTTTTATGAAACCATCTTTAGCTGCTGCTGAGAAAAATGAAATGTGATGAGTTGGTTGCAGGAAAACAGCAGAAAACGTTTAGCTTCTTGCCTCGGGGACTTGGACCCAACTCAGCATTGAAGAGGGGGATGCGTGCTAATCAGATTAGTTTGTTTCTGCACTTGTAAGAAGAAACAGTCAGTAGTGTCCCATATTTAGCCTCCGCTGATGTGAAACAAGCTTTTACCTCTCTTCTGATCAGTCTGGCCCAGTTAAACCACAAAGACCTGACTTAGGTCCGGTTATACCAGGGTTTACAGTCTGAAAAATATGTAGAAAGTAGGCTTAAAGTGATTTGTCTGCAGAGTTTACTTAAATATGAGAACAAATGATTTATTGATAGAAATTTCATATGTGCTGGTTGCAAACATGCATAGATCTGGCTATTAATTAAGCCAATGTTTGCCTTTATTTTTAATAACATCTCTTAATGATGAATGAAAAGGAAGGAACAACAGGTGTGCTTTTTCACAGCAAGGAAGGTTTTTTTTCAGGACACAACCAACAGACTCCAAATAAAGACAAACATAATATTGTGCTGACGTATAACAGAGCCCTTATTTTTGTCACTTGTTCAATAGAAAACGGTAAWTTTAGAAAGAAAACTTGGGTGGATTAATACTAAGAACTGAAGCCATAGCAAACCTTTAGAAAACTGTACCACAAGTCATAATGTGTACTGATCCAGTGCAAAATTAAACAAACAGGGCTTGAAAAATCTAGTAGAATATCATTTGTACGAATATTATGAATATTCTATTTATATTATATTTATAAGCTAATGAATCAGCCATCGCCTGCTCTAATTTCTAAAGACCAGTATCAGAATTAGTCATTAAACCCTCCTTGGTCAACTTCTCAATCTAAATTCCCTCTGGGATCAATAAAGTATTTTTGAATTATATTGGAATGAATTTTACACAAATCAAAATCTTTTTGACCACATTCAAAAATGATGAATGATTGTATTAAATCCCAGGAAATGGTCTCATCAATACATACAGCCAACAAGACAAAATGTACATTGTTGCTAAGATCAGAACACAGAGCTTATAACTAAACTGAGAAAGATTGCTGGAATTATGCCGAGATCATCTAATCACAAAGAAAGCAAATAAAAAACTTTAAAAACCATCTGTTTTATAAAAACAAACAAAATAATCACATTCTTTCTAAATTAGAAATTCAAACCCCACAAAACAGACTCCTATGCTTTAAAATACTGTATGTCATTTACATCAGAGGTACCTAAAGTCAGAGATGTAAGGTAACTATGTACAAATACTTTGTTACTGTATTTAAGTAGAAATTTTGGCTATCTGTACTTTACTTGAGTAATTATTTTTCAGCCTACTTTTTACTTCTACTCCTTACATTTTTACACAGTTATCTGTAATTTCTACTCACTACATTTTTAAAAAAGATTAGAAGTAGAAAGTCGTTAGTCTTATTTCATTATGGCTTGTTGTTAAAAAAAATATTATCCTGATAAACATGCCTCCTGGACAGAGTGAAATTAGTTGTGGTTGGATGAGAAGTATAAATTTAAACCATTCTGATACTAGTTTGTACACAATCCATCACAGCTTCAGATGACACACGCACGCACGCAGGCGGATGGATGGATGGATGGATGGATGGATGGATGGATGGATGGATGGATGGATGGATGGATGGATGGATGGATGGATGGATGGATGGATGGANCCGATTTTATTTTGGTTTGTTATTGTTTTAAAAAATTATTCTGATGAATTGTGCCTCCTGGATCGAGTGAATTTAATTGTGGTTGGATGAGAAATATAAATATATATATCATTCTGATACTGTATTTAGTTTAGATACAACTAATCAAAGCTGCACGCCTTTAGAAAAAATATTTTTTTGAATAGGTCACCTCTCAATAAATGTATTTTGGAAAATCTAGCCACTCATTTTTACTCAATACTTTTACTTTTAATACTTAAGTACATTTTATGTCAGAAATTTACTTTTGATACATAAGTACAAAATATATTAAGATACTTTAAGACTTTTACTCAAGTAATATTCTTAGAGGAGACTTGAACTTTTACCAAAGTAATTTCATGATGACTTGTACTTTTACTCAAGTATCACTTTGAGGTACTTTATACAACACTGCCCAAAGTTGGGGTCAGGATGTGGGATATGAAACATTAAGTGAGGAAGACTTCCGTGCATCAATTTAAATGCAAATAAATTGTTACTGGAATATTTTCACCAAACTTCTTACCAAAAAACATAAATAAGTAAACGTAGTACCATGCTTATTAAGTTTGTTGATAACGTCCATAACAACGTTGTTAGCAAATTTGTAAGCTAAAACTTTTGAAGACCACTTACATTATTCAAACGCTTTAAACTTCATCACGCAAATTGCTCCGACCTTTAGCCTGCGCTGGCGCATGCGCACAAGGACTAAGCGCATCCCGTAGTTTGCTCAGCCCAAGTGCTTTTAAACATTTAAAATACAGCTGCAACTCGCTAATCATACATTAGAGTGGAGACTTTTGACTTACATTACGTTCTTACGAAGACAGGTGTACTGAATATTYAAATAGATGTCTTCCTCTCCTAAATTAAATTCTTGCCAGTTTCAGTCATTTAGGCGGCGCGCTGCTAATAAAAATAAGCATGAATGTTAGACACAAGTTATTACTCCTGCGTCAGTTAGATTAAAAACATTTATTATGTTTCTCTTCTTAATTTGTTTGCTAACCTACCAACTTACAGAGTTTCCATAAAAGTTTCTTCGTAACGTAACGTGCACCTCGACATTTTGTTTTACCAGTGAACTCCTTTCCTGGCGTTTTCCCCCGATGAGGCTGCAATACCCTTATTGACCACTGTGACTAAATAACATTGAACAGCTGTAATAACCCAGGGGGCGCTGTTCTACCCTTCTCAAATCAGGCGACACGATATTTAAAAGACGTGCTACTAATATATAT
>NW_013952834.1:236280-237977 GCF_001266775.1 Austrofundulus limnaeus
ATAAGCTGACAGTTATTTAAAACTTACTGCATATTAAAATAGTGTATTATTATTTTTAAATGAATAAAAACCAAAATCGAAATATGTTTTTTGAGATTTACTAAGGTAAAAAAATCACAACAAATATTGAGAACTACACATAGTGTATTATTATTTTTAAATTGCATGCCTTTAAATATTAACATATAGTTTTTAATAAAGGCAGATAAACATATTAAGCCAAACAATAAATTTTTTGATAGCTATGTTAAGAGACATATTCTTGTTGATTTTAACTTCTAATATATCACTTCTGACATGGCACAGACCTGAAATAGAAAACCAGCAGTGACCTAGAGAGAAAATTGCGTGTTCGTACACTATTGTTCGTGTATATTCAACAAGACGCCTACATTCTCCCCATTCAGCTGCCTGCTAAATAGAAAGTCTTAGATTCCTCTGTTTTGCACTGTATTGTGTTTGATTCCATTGTGTGTCAGGGCATTGACGTGAGTGACAAAGACATGACAAGACAAGAGGACAGATGGAATTAAATTTCTGCACAATTTCCCTCATTTATAGAAAATACAGGGACTGAAGGTGATGGAAAATGTAAGAGAAAAAGACGAAGAGATTGGGTGAAAAAGGAGCTAATAAAAAAAAGCTATAGTGGTGGCTTCATTTTGTCAAACCAGTTCAAACATTACTGAAATGTTTAAAAAACCTTCCTGATAAGTGTGTACATATCACTTGTGAAAATATTCTTCAAAAGCCTGTTCATAATGATGAGAGCCCTCTTGTTTGGACAAAAGAGGTGCCTTAAAAACCTGAGTTCTAAACAACCAGCAGCAAATAACAGCAATTTCACAGCTAATTTGTGGATTTCATGAGTGGATGCCTTCATCACCTCCCGCAATTTAATGCAGAGAATAGAGACATGTGACATTATGGCTACAAGATCAAACTATAAGATTCTTCTATTAGATAATATCCATAATCCAGTCATTTCTAAAGCTAAGGTAGCTGAGAGTCATCTCCATCACACACTCCAAGCACTAACATCTTTGTATGCAAGTGAGGTGAATTTCTTCAAGGGATGCTGCTTTCTTTTTTTTAAGTTGCCCTCTTTTTCACACCATAAAACAGATTCAGTGTTTTACAATGTGATGCTCCATTTAGTGTACGTTTATTGTACACTTTTATTTTCTTAAATGTTAAAACTCCCATGATTCTTGTTGTTTAGCTAATTTTGACCTTATTATGTGCTCAGGCAGATTTTAAAGGAGTGATAATTCAAATAAAAAAACTGATAATTAGTTCAAAGCATGACTGCATTGCTTGTTATAACCATGCTACACTGAGCTTGGTAACTTGAAAGCTGCAGGTTTATTTTAAGTTTGTCAGGAATCTTAAAAAAAAATCATATGGTCCACAATAGATAAAAAAATTCTGTCTTTCCTGAAAAACTTGAAAAAATGACCAGGGCAATTATTTAAAGAAAATATATTTTTCATTTGCATAGCTCGCAACTATAAGTTAGATCAGTGGTTCCCAAAGTTTTTATCTTCTGACCCACTAAATATCCATGGCAAAAACTTGTGACCCCAAATATTACTGGTCTGAGTACACAAACTTTGTTAATAACCCTAAAAACACAGGCTTTTTGATAATCTAAACAGCTTGTACACAAATATAAATACTTATTTATACTTATTTTG
>NW_013952834.1:238257-243071 GCF_001266775.1 Austrofundulus limnaeus
AAGTAAGAGAAATTTAGGATAAGAATATGAACATGTTCTTGCATGAGGCCCAATCACTCTACTATGGCTGAATGTGTAGGCTTGTATGTTGCCATATACTCCATGTGACACACTATGTACATTTTTTCTTTTTATCTCTTTATGGCTCATTTCATTCATTTATTTAGTTTTGCTCACAACTTTGATCTCCTTATCTATCTTTCATTCCTCATGTAGTACTCGTTTGGAATGAAAAAACGAAAAATCCTTGAATCCATGATTTAACCTCATTATTCTRCACAAAATAGAACTGACTTAAAGACGTTTGGAGCATTTTTTTTAGGTACTGGTTTATACTTAAAAAGGGGCGATGCATTTTCAAACAAGCCGGTCTTACTTTTTTTCTCTTCTCTAACACGCTGGTCAGCCTCATCTGCAGAACCTCCCTCTGTTTGTTTACACTRGTTTKAAACTGAAGCGATGTTYCAGGYTCAAACTGCTCCAGTGGTGAAACGGTTTAGCGTTTCAGTGCTTACAGAGAACTTTACTTCTTTCCAGCCCRCCATTGGGAAATGTTTCAAAATAAAAAAACGTCACTAAGAATCTGATGACTTCCACCATGTTTCTGCTCTGGCTGCAGCTCAGYTGGGTTCATGAGAGCAGCTGTGWGTTGAAGCTATCTGTCACTCCTACAGCTCATCTTATCACTGTCCTGCTGTCCTCAGACATGTCCTGCTGTCCTCAAACATGTCCTGTCTAACAGACTTCTCTGCCACTCCAGATTTCCTCACACAACATCAMAGCTCCCACTGAATGCAACTCATCTGTAATCCACTGGTTTTTGAGGTTAGACTAAATGAAGTCATACTGTTGTGATTAATAGAGGACACTAACAAGTAGAMAAACCAAACAGGAATAAATAGAAGAACAATTTATTAGAGTGATTCAGAGCTACAACAATCTTCACATCCCTGTCAAAATGACTCATTCAGTGAGCTGTTTTAATTAAAGTCGCCCACACAGTTAAAAAAATAAACAATCTGAACAGTGACGTAGTGGTTTCTTGCTGCCCGTCTCTTCTGTGACATTTTACTCTGTTTAGATACGATGCACAAACGATTTTGAAGAGGAAAGAATAAAAAGTCTTTAATTACCCGGAGCTTTCTATACTTCAATAAAACCTTTAATGCAGCACGCTTGATGTGGACCTCTAGATGCTTTTACTGACCTTGGAGGAGACTATTCTGTTGTCAGGAAATCTTTGCTGAATAAAAGCTTCAGTTCCTGGAGGAGGCTCCTTATGGCTGATGTAAACTGTCCTGCTGTCCACCCAGTTCTCCTCACCAACACACTGCAGCAGAAAAAACAAACAAAAAAAAAMCAACTAAAATAGGATGAAGTGAACACATTTGCATAGTTTCTACTTTTTACTTGTGATGTTTAGGTCATCATTTGTAGCGTGTTTCAGTGACGTTATACTTTAACGTGACTTAGTGAGACTTGCAGAAAAAGATAAGTTACAATGAATCAGTGGTTTTGTTGCCACGAATACAAAGGCAGTTCATAAGACTGGGATTGGAATGCAGAACACACACACACGCACGCACCCATGCACGCACACACACACACACGTGTTCAAAGACTGAAGAGATGTATAATTGTTTTAAATTGTCATTAATTTATTTTCTTTGGCATTAAGTTTAAAAAAGAAAAACACTAATTATTAAAGAAGAAACACAAAAAGTCCCTTCCCCTCACTCCCCTTCATCAAACAAAGATCTGCTAATTGTTGTTACGCTGGATACCCTTCATGACCCAAGCTCTGACCATCAAGCTACCACAGCCCACATGTGTGGAGAARGAGGCTGCCATCTTAGGCAGCCTTGGGGCAGCAGCTGTGGTGGTTAAGAGCCTTGCTCAAGGGCACAGCAAATGAAGGTGGAAGCAGGTGCTTCACCTTTTACACCCTCATTCCTGATGTAATGGTCAGAGGATTTGAAACAGCAGCCTGTTGATCACAGGCTTGCCTTCTGTGACCTCTGCACCACAGCTGCCCTCCCTCTGAAAACAACTAACTACTTTATGATATTGACAAATTTGTAGTTTATAAATGGCGACTGATTTATATAACGTGCCTCATACTTCATACTAGTGGTGTCCTGACACTAGCATCTGTATCAGGCAAAATGCCCAATACTCAGAACAGAACCAATACCAATCAATAGTGGTGTTGATTCAACGYGTTACAGTTTACATTTCAAGTGAAAGGTTTGTCAATTTTATGTTTAAGTAATTTATACAAGTTGAAAGAAAATCTTTAAATGTTACAACAGTATATCATGCTGTACATTTGATTTGATCCATTCAGAAGGGCTGTGGGTCTATAAARGAAGAAGAGCCACCTTGTTCTAAATAAAAAAAAGTGTTTTAAAGGTATTGTGTAATGTTTTGCTTCTAACTAAGAAGTAAGTAAGTTCTCTGTATTGACGAGTACCCAAGTCAAGTAATCTTTAATATCCCCATGGGGCAATTTGTGTCACAGCCAGCAGGAACAAAAACAATCATCAACCACAAATACCGTGAAAAACAACAACATAAAAACCATCATGGTATAGGTGTAAAAACTACAAACACACAACAATCAACAAGAAGTGTTTAAAATGACGATAACAGCAGGTAAAAAGGAATTCTTAAATCTGTTGGTTCGACATCTTTTTACAGCAAATCTGTGTCCTGGTGGCAAAAGAGAAAACTCTGTCAAGAGGGGGTAGTCAGACTCAGCTAAAATTGCCTGAGCTTTCTTCAAGGATCTGTTTCTGTGGAGTAGTGATGTCATTTAATGGGACATTAACGATTTTACTGCAAAGACTGACAATATGGTGTATGCGTTTTTTGTTTTTCTGTGTCAAAAGCCCATACCAGCAAATAAAAGAAAAAGTAAGAATAGATTCAATAAAACAGCAATTAAAACATTCTCACAAAACTAYTGTCCATGTTAAAACTCCTTAATTTACGATAAAAGTACATACTGTACGTTGATGGGCTTTCTTGCATACAGTGTCCACATGTTGGTTAAATGAGTTTGTTGTCAATTACAGTACCCAGATATTTATATTCCTCCACAACGTCAACTTGTTGAGCATTAATGTACACAGGAGAAATGGCATTTGTGTTTTTCCTGAAGTCAATAATCATTTCTTTGGTTTTGTTGACGTTTATGTCTAGAAAGGATGACTTACACCAGTTAATAAAATGTGACACCACTGGACCATGATCAGGGTCATCYGACTTTAAAAGAGACACAATGAGGGAATCGTCAGTAAACTTTAAAATATGCCGTCCTGCGAACTAGCTCTAACACATTAGTGTATAAAACAAATAAAAGGGGGGACAGAACACACCCTGTGGAGAACCAGTGGAAGAGAGCAAAGCATCAGATAAAACATCATTGACTCTGACACGTTGAGATCTGGTAGTTAAAAAATCCATTAGCCAACATATGAGACCTGATTTAATTTTATGTATACTTTTTAACCTGTCTGCTAGAATATGTGGMTGTATGCAGTTAAAAGCAGAAGAAAAATCAATAAAAATAAGATGTTCAAAAGTTTTAGCTGCCTCAAGGTGTGAAAGAACCAAGTTCAGTAAAGTGCATGGAGCGTCTTCCACCCCTCTGCAGGGCCTGTAGGCAAATTGCAGTGGGTCCAAGCTGGTTTTAACAGTAGTTAAGAGGGCTGTCTTGATTACTTTCTCAAGTGACTTCATAACTAAGGATGTAAGGGCTACAGGCCTGTAGTCATTCATCTGTTTAGGAACTCTGTTTTTAGGGATTGGGACAATGATTGACTCTTTCCATAGATGCAGGACCTTATTGAGGTAGAGGGAGTATCTGAAAATATAACAAAAAATGTCAGATAACAGCCCCACACAGTTCTTAAGTAAGCAACCACCAATACCATCAGGACCCGGACTTTTCCCCTCCTTCACACCATGGAAAAGTTTCTGGACCATACCCTCATCTACCTGGACAGAATTTTGTCCTGCTATTGTATCTTTAAAATGGGATTGCTCTGAAGTAAATTCACGAACATTAAAACAGTTTAAAAAAGGTATTTAGATCATTTGAGAACTCGTAATCAGACATTTTGCCAGAGGATATTGAACATTTCCCAGATTTCATACCCATCATGAATTTTACCCACTCCCAAGCTGGGAGGGAGTGACCAGCACAAAGGAGCCTCTCTACTCTATCTTTGTAGCTACATTTAGCAAGCTTAAGTTATTTCTTGACTTGTTTCTGTAGTTCTCTGTACTTGGTAGTGTCCCCTTGTTGAAAACAAATATTGCGCAGATTAATGATGTTTTAACAGATTTAAAGATCCATGGTTTGTTGTTTGGAAAAAAGGAAACTTGTTTGAGTGGAATGACCATATCTTGTCAAAAGGTAATATATGCTGAAACCATCTCTGTTAGGTCATCAAGGTAAACAAGGTAGGTAAACAAGGGTCACAAATAGCTGCGGAAATTCCCTTGGTAGGTAAAAGGGACAGAGTGAAACAGATAAAAATTCAATATCAGGGGTACACAGTGTCTCCCTGATTATTACTGTACTGCACCAGTTCTTGTTAATGTACAGACATAAGCCACCCCCCAGTGATTTCCCCGTCACCGAGGGATCTCTGTCCAAGCGGACGGGTTCTCCAAATACATCAATCACTAGGTCAGTCTGTGGATCTTGATCTTTGAGCCATGTCTCCATAAAAGCAAGGAGACAAGCATTCTTGTACTCCGGCGAGAACTTAAAAGAGTAACTTACCCCAAAATTTACTTTTTTT
>NW_013952834.1:244043-247078 GCF_001266775.1 Austrofundulus limnaeus
GAACTTCAGTCAAACAAGACCCAACACTTTTATTCCTGATTGAAACTAGTGATCTTGTGAGCAGCTGCAGCTGAATGCTTTTATTTTTTCTGTTATGCTGTTGCGGAGTGCTCCACCTCCTCTGTCCGTGGCTAGTGTGGTGTGAGGCAGACAGAGCTCAGCCGGGGCTGCTGGAGYTCCAGGTCCTGACCCAGGGAGCCAACATGAGTCAGTCCCAGACTGAGCTGACTTGATCAAGTCTCTCTCTGCCTCTGGTGAGGAGGGGGGTCAAAAATCCTCCACTTCAGACCATTCAGAGACGTAACTATCTGCGATACTGTGGTCACTCTCCATGTAGCATCAATTATGCTAATGTTAGCTGCCTGTCACGTTCTCTCGTCCTGGCCACACCTCCGCTCTCTAATCCCCACTCCCCTTCCCACACCCACTCTCCTACCCACTTTGATGCATTTTTCAAATTTCGCCTTGGAGCAGAGTTATCTTTTCACAGGGGGGTAAGATACACTTTAACATTAACCTGAAGTTCGTCGGTCTTGTTCCGGAGTGACTGGACGTTGGCTAGGATGACCGAAGGCAGGGGGATACRACGATGGCCTTGCCTCTTCAGTCTCAGGTGCACACCGCCTCATATCCCCCTCTTCCTTACACCCGATGACTTCTTTCAAAAACAATTTATTTTAGCAATTTTATTTGATAGTTTTTTACCCCATTTTCCTCTAAAATAATGTTGAGCGAACAATTTACAAGCTTCAAAAAGGAAACTACTGAGGTTAATGTTTGATAATCCCATTAACTTGTCAGAAATAGCAGCAGCAGCTAGCTGCAGCACTTCCTGTGTTGCCTGGAGCACCTTTGTAGGAATATCAGAGCACACCTACTGAATACCAAGGTAATGCAAAATGGATTGTTGGCGTAAAGATTTTAATGAGATTTGCATAAACCTTGGAAGTGGGTCCACTCAGACCTGTCAATATTTACTCACCAAAACAACAACAAAACAGCAAACCCACTCTCATAGAAGATTTAGCAGTTGCTATTTTATGCTGCAAAATTAGATTTGACCAGAAATGTTCTAACATTCCTGCAAGAAGTGACTCTGTAATTCACAGGAAGTGTCACAGCTGCTGCTGTTAGCACTTAGAATGATGATTCAATAATCYGCAAATAACTGTGTAACAAAACTGATGGTGGTGCCAAAGTCTATGAAACAGTGTTCACATGAACCACTATCCTATTATGGAAAATGCTGAGACATTTGAACCACTGCCAATGTTTCAACAGATAAACTGGTCCATCCTGATTCACAAGTATTCTGCAGTGATTTTATCAGACATCAAACTGGGCAGAAACACAATTACACTTTCATTTAAAACCTTTCTGTGGAGCAGAGCCAGCAAATGTCAAATATACCATTTTTACTAGAGCAGGAAGTAACTGAAACAACAATGTACATTTATAAGCTGTTTAGTCTCTTTGTTTAAACGATGCTGAGGGGGATGACTTTTAATCAGTCTGCTTCTCTTAGCCATGAAATATTCTCTATTTACAATCAGGTTCCTGCTGTCGACTCTAGCAATCACAGCCAATAAACCTGGTGAGATCTTTAAAAGGCCTGTGAACAAAAGCATACAGAGACAATTACACAGGCTAACAGAAGGTGACAGTAATCTGTGACCAGTGAGTGGCTGCATGGCCCAGTTTATGCTCTTGCTTGTGATTTTATCTCACATGCATAAACACAAACACACACACACAGCAACGTGATAACTTGCTGCACTAAGATYACAGCTGTTTGAACTGGAACCTTCAGTGACCTTCAGCTACCTACGGCACAGAAAAAAAATGATGGAGAAAAAAATTTAAACCAAAGGAAAACAGATCAATGGATAAATAGTGAGGTCCTCTGATGCTCTAAYGAGATTAAAGCTGATATTTGAACCACTTTCAGAACAATATTTGATTTACACTGAAGGTTGGAATAAAAGCCAGACAGCTCGCTGGCTTAGAGACCCCCCTCATAGTTCTGCTTTTCCTCCTTAATGGCTGTGTCCAAATTCAGGGGCTGTGATCTTCGAAGGCTGATTTGTCATCCGCTAACATCACTTTGCCAAGTTGACGGCTGTCCAAATTCAAAGACTCCTCCGATGTAGTAAAGGAGTTTGAAGTGACAGAAAGGAGTAGTTTTAAATAAAAATCTGGCTTTATAAAAATTGAAAAATTAAAGCTATTGTGTTGTTTGACTTTTGTCATTTGTATAGACATGTTTTTTTTTTATTCTTGTCAGAAATCAAACGAGCTGGTATAGTGAAATAAACATTCACATGCAATGAGTCCCTTAGTTCTTCAAATATTGCTTTTAAGCTAATTTTGTTATTTTATAATATTTATAATATTAATATATTGATATTTTGATCATTTTGATCTATTTTTGATTCTGTTTAGCGATATGTTTGCGAGGTGACAAGACATATGCCAGGGTAATGGTGAAAATAAAGTTAAAGGCTAGACTGTCCAAACTGGCAAACACTTTTTTCTGGTTTTCGCTGTAAAACAAAGACCCAGCCCACCTACACCATGTAGGCCGGGCTCTTTGAATGGTAAATGGTAAATGGACTGTACTTATATAGTGCCTTTCAATCCATCCAGGACACTCAAAGCGCTTTACACTTTGAAGGATGCAGCTCCTGAATTTGGACACAGCCATCGTTTGTTGTCAGCATGAAAAGAACCTGAACCGAGGACAGTGGATTCAGAATAGCTGTGAGGAATAGTTATGCACAAAAGGATTCAAGATTTGTATTTCTTTAGCTACTTACACATCACGCATCCTGAAAGGGAGCCATTATTGCTCACAGCTAAAGGCAAAAGACAACGTTTTCATCCAAATCTGTGTTTATTTGTTTGTATGTGGACAAATAGTAATGAATTTTGCAACTTTTTAACATTTTGAATTAGGGCTGTGTATTGGCAAGAATTTGGCGATATGATACACATCATGACAGAGGGGTCACGATACGATATATCCTGATATATCC